>NW_027144892.1:0-30950 GCF_026170545.1 Melanerpes formicivorus
AAATCCAATTTGCCATCTGATCTAACTTCTGGAGGCAGTCAAAATGAGCCTTAGAATTCTTCCCTACCTTATTCCTGTGCTGAGATACAGGCTGCTCCAACCTGCTGTAAAATGCTTGATTTCGAGAGTGAGCGAAACTAATGAAAACATTGTTGGGGTAAAACCTAAAGGGAAAGACCTAGCACCAAATCCAATTTGCCATCTGATCTAACTTCTGGAGGCAGTCAAAATGAGCCTTAGAATTCTTCCCTACCTTATTCCTGTGCTGAGATACAGGCTGCTCCAACCTGCTGTAAAATGCTTGATTTCGAGAGTGAGCGAAACTAATGAAAACATTGTTGGGGTAAAACCTAAAGGGAAAGACCTAGCACCAAATCCAATTTGCCATCTGATCTAACTTCTGGAGGCAGTCAAAATGAGCCTTAGAATTCTTCCCTACCTTATTCCTGTGCTGAGATACAGGCTGCTCCAACCTGCTGTAAAATGCTTGATTTCGAGAGTGAGCGAAACTAATGAAAACATTGTTGGGGTAAAACCTAAAGGGAAAGACCTAGCACCAAATCCAATTTGCCATCTGATCTAACTTCTGGAGGCAGTCAAAATGAGCCTTAGAATTCTTCCCTACCTTATTCCTGTGCTGAGATACAGGCTGCTCCAACCTGCTGTAAAATGCTTGATTTCGAGAGTGAGCGAAACTAATGAAAACATTGTTGGGGTAAAACCTAAAGGGAAAGACCTAGCACCAAATCCAATGTGCCATCTGATCTAACTTCTGGAGGCAGTCAAAATGATCCTTAGAATTCTTCCCTACCTTATTCCTGTGCTGAGATACAGGCTGCTCCAACCTGCTGTAAAATGCTTGATTTCGAGAGTGAGCGAAACTAATGAAAACATTGTTGGGGTAAAACCTAAAGGGAAAGACCTAGCACCAAATCCAATTTGCCATCTGATCTAACTTCTGGAGGCAGTCAAAATGAGCCTTAGAATTCTTCCCTACCTTATTCCTGTGCTGAGATACAGGCTGCTCCAACCTGCTGTAAAATGCTTGATTTCGAGAGTGAGCGAAACTAATGAAAACATTGTTGGGGTAAAACCTAAAGGGAAAGACCTAGCACCAAATCCAATTTGCCATCTGATCTAACTTCTGGAGGCAGTCAAAATGAGCCTTAGAATTCTTCCCTACCTTATTCCTGTGCTGAGATACAGGCTGCTCCAACCTGCTGTAAAATGCTTGATTTCGAGAGTGAGCGAAACTAATGAAAACATTGTTGGGGTAAAACCTAAAGGGAAAGACCTAGCACCAAATCCAATTTGCCATCTGATCTAACTTCTGGAGGCAGTCAAAATGAGCCTTAGAATTCTTCCCTACCTTATTCCTGTGCTGAGATACAGGCTGCTCCAACCTGCTGTAAAATGCTTGATTTCGAGAGTGAGCGAAACTAATGAAAACATTGTTGGGGTAAAACCTAAAGGGAAAGACCTAGCACCAAATCCAATTTGCCATCTGATCTAACTTCTGGAGGCAGTCAAAATGAGCCTTAGAATTCTTCCCTACCTTATTCCTGTGCTGAGATACAGGCTGCTCCAACCTGCTGTAAAATGCTTGATTTCGAGAGTGAGCGAAACTAATGAAAACATTGTTGGGGTAAAACCTAAAGGGAAAGACCTAGCACCAAATCCAATTTGCCATCTGATCTAACTTCTGGAGGCAGTCAAAATGAGCCTTAGAATTCTTCCCTACCTTATTCCTGTGCTGAGATACAGGCTGCTCCAACCTGCTGTAAAATGCTTGATTTCGAGAGTGAGCGAAACTAATGAAAACATTGTTGGGGTAAAACCTAAAGGGAAAGACCTAGCACCAAATCCAATTTGCCATCTGATCTAACTTCTGGAGGCAGTCAAAATGAGCCTTAGAATTCTTCCCTACCTTATTCCTGTGCTGAGATACAGGCTGCTCCAACCTGCTGTAAAATGCTTGATTTCGAGAGTGAGCGAAACTAATGAAAACATTGTTGGGGTAAAACCTAAAGGGAAAGACCTAGCACCAAATCCAATTTGCCATCTGATCTAACTTCTGGAGGCAGTCAAAATGAGCCTTAGAATTCTTCCCTACCTTATTCCTGTGCTGAGATACAGGCTGCTCCAACCTGCTGTAAAATGCTTGATTTCGAGAGTGAGCGAAACTAATGAAAACATTGTTGGGGTAAAACCTAAAGGGAAAGACCTAGCACCAAATCCAATTTGCCATCTGATCTAACTTCTGGAGGCAGTCAAAATGAGCCTTAGAATTCTTCCCTACCTTATTCCTGTGCTGAGATACAGGCTGCTCCAACCTGCTGTAAAATGCTTGATTTCGAGAGTGAGCGAAACTAATGAAAACATTGTTGGGGTAAAACCTAAAGGGAAAGACCTAGCACCAAATCCAATTTGCCATCTGATCTAACTTCTGGAGGCAGTCAAAATGAGCCTTAGAATTCTTCCCTACCTTATTCCTGTGCTGAGATACAGGCTGCTCCAACCTGCTGTAAAATGCTTGCTTTCGAGAGTGAGCGAAACTAATGAAAACATTGTTGGGGTAAAACCTAAAGGGAAAGACCTAGCACCAAATCCAATTTGCCATCTGATCTAACTTCTGGAGGCAGTCAAAATGAGCCTTAGAATTCTTCCCTACCTTATTCCTATGCTGAGATACAGGCTGCTCCAACCTGCTGTAAAATGCTTGATTTCGAGAGTGAGCGAAACTAATGAAAACATTGTTGGGGTAAAACCTAAAGGGAAAGACCTAGCACCAAATCCAATTTGCCATCTGATCTAACTTCTGGAGGCAGTCAAAATGAGCCTTAGAATTCTTCCCTACCTTATTCCTGTGCTGAGATACAGGCTGCTCCAACCTGCTGTAAAATGCTTGATTTCGAGAGTGAGCGAAACTAATGAAAACATTGTTGGGGTAAAACCTAAAGGGAAAGACCTAGCACCAAATCCAATTTGCCATCTGATCTAACTTCTGGAGGCAGTCAAAATGAGCCTTAGAATTCTTCCCTACCTTATTCCTGTGCTGAGATACAGGCTGCTCCAACCTGCTGTAAAATGCTTGCTTTCGAGAGTGAGCGAAACTAATGAAAACATTGTTGGGGTAAAACCTAAAGGGAAAGACCTAGCACCAAATCCAATTTGCCATCTGATCTAACTTCTGGAGGCAGTCAAAATGAGCCTTAGAATTCTTCCCTACCTTATTCCTGTGCTGAGATACAGGCTGCTCCAACCTGCTGTAAAATGCTTGCTTTCGAGAGTGAGCGAAACTAATGAAAACATTGTTGGGGTAAAACCTAAAGGGAAAGACCTAGCACCAAATCCAATTTGCCATCTGATCTAACTTCTGGAGGCAGTCAAAATGAGCCTTAGAATTCTTCCCTACCTTATTCCTGTGCTGAGATACAGGCTGCTCCAACCTGCTGTAAAATGCTTGATTTCGAGAGTGAGCGAAACTAATGAAAACATTGTTGGGGTAAAACCTAAAGGGAAAGACCTAGCACCAAATCCAATTTGCCATCTGATCTAACTTCTGGAGGCAGTCAAAATGAGCCTTAGAATTCTTCCCTACCTTATTCCTGTGCTGAGATACAGGCTGCTCCAACCTGCTGTAAAATGCTTGATTTCGAGAGTGAGCGAAACTAATGAAAACATTGTTGGGGTAAAACCTAAAGGGAAAGACCTAGCACCAAATCCAATTTGCCATCTGATCTAACTTCTGGAGGCAGTCAAAATGAGCCTTAGAATTCTTCCCTACCTTATTCCTGTGCTGAGATACAGGCTGCTCCAACCTGCTGTAAAATGCTTGATTTCGAGAGTGAGCGAAACTAATGAAAACATTGTTGGGGTAAAACCTAAAGGGAAAGACCTAGCACCAAATCCAATTTGCCATCTGATCTAACTTCTGGAGGCAGTCAAAATGATCCTTAGAATTCTTCCCTACCTTATTCCTGTGCTGAGATACAGGCTGCTCCAACCTGCTGTAAAATGCTTGATTTCGAGAGTGAGCGAAACTAATGAAAACATTGTTGGGGTAAAACCTAAAGGGAAAGACCTAGCACCAAATCCAATTTGCCATCTGATCTAACTTCTGGAGGCAGTCAAAATGAGCCTTAGAATTCTTCCCTACCTTATTCCTGTGCTGAGATACAGGCTGCTCAACCTGCTGTAAAATGCTTGATTTCGAGAGTGAGCGAAACTAATGAAAACATTGTTGGGGTAAAACCTAAAGGGAAAGACCTAGCACCAAATCCAATGTGCCATCTGATCTAACTTCTGGAGGCAGTCAAAATGATCCTTAGAATTCTTCCCTACCTTATTCCTGTGCTGAGATACAGGCTGCTCCAACCTGCTGTAAAATGCTTGATTTCGAGAGTGAGCGAAACTAATGAAAACATTGTTGGGGTAAAACCTAAAGGGAAAGACCTAGCACCAAATCCAATTTGCCATCTGATCTAACTTCTGGAGGCAGTCAAAATGAGCCTTAGAATTCTTCCCTACCTTATTCCTGTGCTGAGATACAGGCTGCTCCAACCTGCTGTAAAATGCTTGATTTCGAGAGTGAGCGAAACTAATGAAAACATTGTTGGGGTAAAACCTAAAGGGAAAGACCTAGCACCAAATCCAATTTGCCATCTGATCTAACTTCTGGAGGCAGTCAAAATGAGCCTTAGAATTCTTCCCTACCTTATTCCTGTGCTGAGATACAGGCTGCTCCAACCTGCTGTAAAATGCTTGATTTCGAGAGTGAGCGAAACTAATGAAAACATTGTTGGGGTAAAACCTAAAGGGAAAGACCTAGCACCAAATCCAATTTGCCATCTGATCTAACTTCTGGAGGCAGTCAAAATGAGCCTTAGAATTCTTCCCTACCTTATTCCTGTGCTGAGATACAGGCTGCTCCAACCTGCTGTAAAATGCTTGATTTCGAGAGTGAGCGAAACTAATGAAAACATTGTTGGGGTAAAACCTAAAGGGAAAGACCTAGCACCAAATCCAATTTGCCATCTGATCTAACTTCTGGAGGCCGTCAAAATGAGCCTTAGAATTCTTCCCTACCTTATTCCTGTGCTGAGATACAGGCTGCTCCAACCTGCTGTAAAATGCTTGATTTCGAGAGTGAGCGAAACTAATGAAAACATTGTTGGGGTAAAACCTAAAGGGAAAGACCTAGCACCAAATCCAATTTGCCATCTGATCTAACTTCTGGAGGCAGTCAAAATGAGCCTTAGAATTCTTCCCTACCTTATTCCTGTGCTGAGATACAGGCTGCTCCAACCTGCTGTAAAATGCTTGATTTCAAGAGTGAGCGAAACTAATGAAAACATTGTTGGGGTAAAACCTAAAGGGAAAGACCTAGCACCAAATCCAATTTGCCATCTGATCTAACTTCTGGAGGCAGTCAAAATGAGCCTTAGAATTCTTCCCTACCTTATTCCTGTGCTGAGATACAGGCTGCTCCAACCTGCTGTAAAATGCTTGATTTCGAGAGTGAGCGAAACTAATGAAAACATTGTTGGGGTAAAACCTAAAGGGAAAGACCTAGCACCAAATCCAATTTGCCATCTGATCTAACTTCTGGAGGCAGTCAAAATGAGCCTTAGAATTCTTCCCTACCTTATTCCTGTGCTGAGATACAGGCTGCTCCAACCTGCTGTAAAATGCTTGATTTCGAGAGTGAGCGAAACTAATGAAAACATTGTTGGGGTAAAACCTAAAGGGAAAGACCTAGCACCAAATCCAATTTGCCATCTGATCTAACTTCTGGAGGCAGTCAAAATGATCCTTAGAATTCTTCCCTACCTTATTCCTGTGCTGAGATACAGGCTGCTCCAACCTGCTGTAAAATGCTTGATTTCAAGAGTGAGCGAAACTAATGAAAACATTGTTGGGGTAAAACCTAAAGGGAAAGACCTAGCACCAAATCCAATTTGCCATCTGATCTAACTTCTGGAGGCAGTCAAAATGATCCTTAGAATTCTTCCCTACCTTATTCCTGTGCTGAGATACAGGCTGCTCCAACCTGCTGTAAAATGCTTGATTTCGAGAGTGAGCGAAACTAATGAAAACATTGTTGGGGTAAAACCTAAAGGGAAAGACCTAGCACCAAATCCAATTTGCCATCTGATCTAACTTCTGGAGGCAGTCAAAATGATCCTTAGAATTCTTCCCTACCTTATTCCTGTGCTGAGATACAGGCTGCTCCAACCTGCTGTAAAATGCTTGATTTCGAGAGTGAGCGAAACTAATGAAAACATTGTTGGGGTAAAACCTAAAGGGAAAGACCTAGCACCAAATCCAATTTGCCATCTGATCTAACTTCTGGAGGCAGTCAAAATGAGCCTTAGAATTCTTCCCTACCTTATTCCTGTGCTGAGATACAGGCTGCTCCAACCTGCTGTAAAATGCTTGATTTCGAGAGTGAGCGAAACTAATGAAAACATTGTTGGGGTAAAACCTAAAGGGAAAGACCTAGCACCAAATCCAATTTGCCATCTGATCTAACTTCTGGAGGCCGTCAAAATGAGCCTTAGAATTCTTCCCTACCTTATTCCTGTGCTGAGATACAGGCTGCTCCAACCTGCTGTAAAATGCTTGATTTCGAGAGTGAGCGAAACTAATGAAAACATTGTTGGGGTAAAACCTAAAGGGAAAGACCTAGCACCAAATCCAATTTGCCATCTGATCTAACTTCTGGAGGCAGTCAAAATGAGCCTTAGAATTCTTCCCTACCTTATTCCTGTGCTGAGATACAGGCTGCTCCAACCTGCTGTAAAATGCTTGATTTCAAGAGTGAGCGAAACTAATGAAAACATTGTTGGGGTAAAACCTAAAGGGAAAGACCTAGCACCAAATCCAATTTGCCATCTGATCTAACTTCTGGAGGCAGTCAAAATGAGCCTTAGAATTCTTCCCTACCTTATTCCTGTGCTGAGATACAGGCTGCTCCAACCTGCTGTAAAATGCTTGATTTCGAGAGTGAGCGAAACTAATGAAAACATTGTTGGGGTAAAACCTAAAGGGAAAGACCTAGCACCAAATCCAATTTGCCATCTGATCTAACTTCTGGAGGCAGTCAAAATGAGCCTTAGAATTCTTCCCTACCTTATTCCTGTGCTGAGATACAGGCTGCTCCAACCTGCTGTAAAATGCTTGATTTCGAGAGTGAGCGAAACTAATGAAAACATTGTTGGGGTAAAACCTAAAGGGAAAGACCTAGCACCAAATCCAATTTGCCATCTGATCTAACTTCTGGAGGCAGTCAAAATGATCCTTAGAATTCTTCCCTACCTTATTCCTGTGCTGAGATACAGGCTGCTCCAACCTGCTGTAAAATGCTTGATTTCAAGAGTGAGCGAAACTAATGAAAACATTGTTGGGGTAAAACCTAAAGGGAAAGACCTAGCACCAAATCCAATTTGCCATCTGATCTAACTTCTGGAGGCAGTCAAAATGATCCTTAGAATTCTTCCCTACCTTATTCCTGTGCTGAGATACAGGCTGCTCCAACCTGCTGTAAAATGCTTGATTTCGAGAGTGAGCGAAACTAATGAAAACATTGTTGGGGTAAAACCTAAAGGGAAAGACCTAGCACCAAATCCAATTTGCCATCTGATCTAACTTCTGGAGGCAGTCAAAATGATCCTTAGAATTCTTCCCTACCTTATTCCTGTGCTGAGATACAGGCTGCTCCAACCTGCTGTAAAATGCTTGATTTCGAGAGTGAGCGAAACTAATGAAAACATTGTTGGGGTAAAACCTAAAGGGAAAGACCTAGCACCAAATCCAATTTGCCATCTGATCTAACTTCTGGAGGCAGTCAAAATGAGCCTTAGAATTCTTCCCTACCTTATTCCTGTGCTGAGATACAGGCTGCTCCAACCTGCTGTAAAATGCTTGATTTCGAGAGTGAGCGAAACTAATGAAAACATTGTTGGGGTAAAACCTAAAGGGAAAGACCTAGCACCAAATCCAATTTGCCATCTGATCTAACTTCTGGAGGCAGTCAAAATGAGCCTTAGAATTCTTCCCTACCTTATTCCTGTGCTGAGATACAGGCTGCTCCAACCTGCTGTAAAATGCTTGATTTCGAGAGTGAGCGAAACTAATGAAAACATTGTTGGGGTAAAACCTAAAGGGAAAGACCTAGCACCAAACCCAATGTGCCATCTGATCTAACTTCTGGAGGCAGTCAAAATGATCCTTAGAATTCTTCCCTACCTTAGTCCTGTGCTGAGATACAGGCTGCTCCAACCTGCTGTAAAATGCTTGATTTCGAGAGTGAGCGAAACTAATGAAAACATTGTTGGGGTAAAACCTAAAGGGAAAGACCTAGCACCAAATCCAATTTGCCATCTGATCTAACTTCTGGAGGCAGTCAAAATGAGCCTTAGAATTCTTCCCTACCTTATTCCTGTGCTGAGATACAGGCTGCTCCAACCTGCTGTAAAATGCTTGATTTCGAGAGTGAGCGAAACTAATGAAAACATTGTTGGGGTAAAACCTAAAGGGAAAGACCTAGCACCAAATCCAATTTGCCATCTGATCTAACTTCTGGAGGCAGTCAAAATGATCCTTAGAATTCTTCCCTACCTTATTCCTGTGCTGAGATACAGGCTGCTCCAACCTGCTGTAAAATGCTTGATTTCGAGAGTGAGCGAAACTAATGAAAACATTGTTGGGGTAAAACCTAAAGGGAAAGACCTAGCACCAAATCCAATTTGCCATCTGATCTAACTTCTGGAGGCAGTCAAAATGAGCCTTAGAATTCTTCCCTACCTTATTCCTGTGCTGAGATACAGGCTGCTCCAACCTGCTGTAAAATGCTTGATTTCGAGAGTGAGCGAAACTAATGAAAACATTGTTGGGGTAAAACCTAAAGGGAAAGACCTAGCACCAAATCCAATTTGCCGTCTGATCTAACTTCTGGAGGCAGTCAAAATGATCCTTAGAATTCTTCCCTACCTTATTCCTGTGCTGAGATACAGGCTGCTCCAACCTGCTGTAAAATGCTTGATTTCGAGAGTGAGCGAAACTAATGAAAACATTGTTGGGGTAAAACCTAAAGGGAAAGACCTAGCACCAAATCCAATTTGCCATCTGATCTAACTTCTGGAGGCAGTCAAAATGATCCTTAGAATTCTTCCCTACCTTATTCCTGTGCTGAGATACAGGCTGCTCCAACCTGCTGTAAAATGCTTGATTTCAAGAGTGAGCGAAACTAATGAAAACATTGTTGGGGTAAAACCTAAAGGGAAAGACCTAGCACCAAATCCAATTTGCCATCTGATCTAACTTCTGGAGGCAGTCAAAATGAGCCTTAGAATTCTTCCCTACCTTATTCCTGTGCTGAGATACAGGCTGCTCCAACCTGCTGTAAAATGCTTGATTTCGAGAGTGAGCGAAACTAATGAAAACATTGTTGGGGTAAAACCTAAAGGGAAAGACCTAGCACCAAATCCAATTTGCCATCTGATCTAACTTCTGGAGGCAGTCAAAATGAGCCTTAGAATTCTTCCCTACCTTATTCCTGTGCTGAGATACAGGCTGCTCCAACCTGCTGTAAAATGCTTGATTTCGAGAGTGAGCGAAACTAATGAAAACATTGTTGGGGTAAAACCTAAAGGGAAAGACCTAGCACCAAATCCAATTTGCCATCTGATCTAACTTCTGGAGGCAGTCAAAATGATCCTTAGAATTCTTCCCTACCTTATTCCTGTGCTGAGATACAGGCTGCTCCAACCTGCTGTAAAATGCTTGATTTCGAGAGTGAGCGAAACTAATGAAAACATTGTTGGGGTAAAACCTAAAGGGAAAGACCTAGCACCAAATCCAATTTGCCATCTGATCTAACTTCTGGAGGCAGTCAAAATGAGCCTTAGAATTCTTCCCTACCTTATTCCTGTGCTGAGATACAGGCTGCTCCAACCTGCTGTAAAATGCTTGATTTCGAGAGTGAGCGAAACTAATGAAAACATTGTTGGGGTAAAACCTAAAGGGAAAGACCTAGCACCAAATCCAATTTGCCATCTGATCTAACTTCTGGAGGCAGTCAAAATGAGCCTTAGAATTCTTCCCTACCTTATTCCTGTGCTGAGATACAGGCTGCTCCAACCTGCTGTAAAATGCTTGATTTCGAGAGTGAGCGAAACTAATGAAAACATTGTTGGGGTAAAACCTAAAGGGAAAGACCTAGCACCAAATCCAATTTGCCATCTGATCTAACTTCTGGAGGCAGTCAAAATGAGCCTTAGAATTCTTCCCTACCTTATTCCTGTGCTGAGATACAGGCTGCTCCAACCTGCTGTAAAATGCTTGATTTCGAGAGTGAGCGAAACTAATGAAAACATTGTTGGGGTAAAACCTAAAGGGAAAGACCTAGCACCAAATCCAATTTGCCATCTGATCTAACTTCTGGAGGCAGTCAAAATGATCCTTAGAATTCTTCCCTACCTTATTCCTGTGCTGAGATACAGGCTGCTCCAACCTGCTGTAAAATGCTTGATTTCGAGAGTGAGCGAAACTAATGAAAACATTGTTGGGGTAAAACCTAAAGGGAAAGACCTAGCACCAAATCCAATTTGCCATCTGATCTAACTTCTGGAGGCAGTCAAAATGAGCCTTAGAATTCTTCCCTACCTTATTCCTGTGCTGAGATACAGGCTGCTCCAACCTGCTGTAAAATGCTTGATTTCGAGAGTGAGCGAAACTAATGAAAACATTGTTGGGGTAAAACCTAAAGGGAAAGACCTAGCACCAAATCCAATTTGCCATCTGATCTAACTTCTGGAGGCAGTCAAAATGAGCCTTAGAATTCTTCCCTACCTTATTCCTGTGCTGAGATACAGGCTGCTCCAACCTGCTGTAAAATGCTTGATTTCAAGAGTGAGCGAAACTAATGAAAACATTGTTGGGGTAAAACCTAAAGGGAAAGACCTAGCACCAAATCCAATGTGCCATCTGATCTAACTTCTGGAGGCAGTCAAAATGAGCCTTAGAATTCTTCCCTACCTTATTCCTGTGCTGAGATACAGGCTGCTCCAACCTGCTGTAAAATGCTTGATTTCGAGAGTGAGCGAAACTAATGAAAACATTGTTGGGGTAAAACCTAAAGGGAAAGACCTAGCACCAAATCCAATTTGCCATCTGATCTAACTTCTGGAGGCAGTCAAAATGAGCCTTAGAATTCTTCCCTACCTTATTCCTGTGCTGAGATACAGGCTGCTCCAACCTGCTGTAAAATGCTTGATTTCGAGAGTGAGCGAAACTAATGAAAACATTGTTGGGGTAAAACCTAAAGGGAAAGACCTAGCACCAAATCCAATTTGCCATCTGATCTAACTTCTGGAGGCAGTCAAAATGAGCCTTAGAATTCTTCCCTACCTTATTCCTGTGCTGAGATACAGGCTGCTCCAACCTGCTGTAAAATGCTTGATTTCGAGAGTGAGCAAAACTAATGAAAACATTGTTGGGGTAAAACCTAAAGGGAAAGACCTAGCACCAAATCCAATTTGCCATCTGATCTAACTTCTGGAGGCAGTCAAAATGAGCCTTAGAATTCTTCCCTACCTTATTCCTGTGCTGAGATACAGGCTGCTCCAACCTGCTGTAAAATGCTTGATTTCAAGAGTGAGCGAAACTAATGAAAACATCGTTGGGGTAAAACCTAAAGGGAAAGACCTAGCACCAAATCCAATTTGCCATCTGATCTAACTTCTGGAGGCAGTCAAAATGAGCCTTAGAATTCTTCCTACCTTATTCCTGTGCTGAGATACAGGGCTGCTCCAACCTGCTGTAAAATGCTTGATTTCGAGAGTGAGCGAAAATAATGAAAACATTGTTGGGGTAAAACCTAAAGGGAAAGACCTAGCACCAAATCCAATTTGCCATCTGATCTAACTTCTGGAGGCAGTCAAAATGAGCCTTAGAATTCTTCCCTACCTTATTCCTGTGCTGAGATACAGGCTGCTCCAACCTGCTGTAAAATGCTTGATTTCGAGAGTGAGCGAAACTAATGAAAACATTGTTGGGGTAAAACCTAAAGGGAAAGACCTAGCACCAAATCCAATTTGCCATCTGATCTAACTTCTGGAGGCAGTCAAAATGAGCCTTAGAATTCTTCCCTACCTTATTCCTGTGCTGAGATACAGGCTGCTCCAACCTGCTGTAAAATGCTTGATTTCGAGAGTGAGCGAAACTAATGAAAACATTGTTGGGGTAAAACCTAAAGGGAAAGACCTAGCACCAAATCCATTTTGCCATCTGATCTAACTTCTGGAGGCAGTCAAAATGAGCCTTAGAATTCTTCCCTACCTTATTCCTGTGCTGAGATACAGGCTGCTCCAACCTGCTGTAAAATGCTTGATTTCGAGAGTGAGCGAAACTAATGAAAACATTGTTGGGGTAAAACCTAAAGGGAAAGACCTAGCACCAAATCCAATTTGCCATCTGATCTAACTTCTGGAGGCAGTCAAAATGAGCCTTAGAATTCTTCCCTACCTTATTCCTGTGCTGAGATACAGGCTGCTCCAACCTGCTGTAAAATGCTTGATTTCGAGAGTGAGCGAAACTAATGAAAACATTGTTGGGGTAAAACCTAAAGGGAAAGACCTAGCACCAAATCCAATGTGCCATCTGATCTAACTTCTGGAGGCAGTCAAAATGAGCCTTAGAATTCTTCCCTACCTTATTCCTGTGCTGAGATACAGGCTGCTCCAACCTGCTGTAAAATGCTTGATTTCGAGAGTGAGCGAAACTAATGAAAACATTGTTGGGGTAAAACCTAAAGGGAAAGACCTAGCACCAAATCCAATTTGCCATCTGATCTAACTTCTGGAGGCAGTCAAAATGAGCCTTAGAATTCTTCCCTACCTTATTCCTGTGCTGAGATACAGGCTGCTCCAACCTGCTGTAAAATGCTTGATTTCGAGAGTGAGCGAAACTAATGAAAACATTGTTGGGGTAAAACCTAAAGGGAAAGACCTAGCACCAAATCCAATTTGCCATCTGATCTAACTTCTGGAGGCAGTCAAAATGAGCCTTAGAATTCTTCCCTACCTTATTCCTGTGCTGAGATACAGGCTGCTCCAACCTGCTGTAAAATGCTTGATTTCGAGAGTGAGCGAAACTAATGAAAACATTGTTGGGGTAAAACCTAAAGGGAAAGACCTAGCACCAAATCCAATTTGCCATCTGATCTAACTTCTGGAGGCAGTCAAAATGATCCTTAGAATTCTTCCCTACCTTATTCCTGTGCTGAGATACAGGCTGCTCCAACCTGCTGTAAAATGCTTGATTTCGAGAGTGAGCGAAACTAATGAAAACATTGTTGGGGTAAAACCTAAAGGGAAAGACCTAGCACCAAATCCAATTTGCCATCTGATCTAACTTCTGGAGGCAGTCAAAATGAGCCTTAGAATTCTTCCCTACCTTATTCCTGTGCTGAGATACAGGCTGCTCCAACCTGCTGTAAAATGCTTGATTTCGAGAGTGAGCGAAACTAATGAAAACATTGTTGGGGTAAAACCTAAAGGGAAAGACCTAGCACCAAATCCAATTTGCCATCTGATCTAACTTCTGGAGGCAGTCAAAATGAGCCTTAGAATTCTTCCCTACCTTATTCCTGTGCTGAGATACAGGCTGCTCCAACCTGCTGTAAAATGCTTGATTTCGAGAGTGAGCGAAACTAATGAAAACATTGTTGGGGTAAAACCTAAAGGGAAAGACCTAGCACCAAATCCAATGTGCCATCTGATCTAACTTCTGGAGGCAGTCAAAATGAGCCTTAGAATTCTTCCCTACCTTATTCCTGTGCTGAGATACAGGCTGCTCCAACCTGCTGTAAAATGCTTGATTTCGAGAGTGAGCGAAACTAATGAAAACATTGTTGGGGTAAAACCTAAAGGGAAAGACCTAGCACCAAATCCAATTTGCCATCTGATCTAACTTCTGGAGGCAGTCAAAATGAGCCTTAGAATTCTTCCCTACCTTATTCCTGTGCTGAGATACAGGCTGCTCCAACCTGCTGTAAAATGCTTGATTTCGAGAGTGAGCGAAACTAATGAAAACATTGTTGGGGTAAAACCTAAAGGGAAAGACCTAGCACCAAATCCAATTTGCCATCTGATCTAACTTCTGGAGGCAGTCAAAATGAGCCTTAGAATTCTTCCCTACCTTATTCCTGTGCTGAGATACAGGCTGCTCCAACCTGCTGTAAAATGCTTGATTTCGAGAGTGAGCAAAACTAATGAAAACATTGTTGGGGTAAAACCTAAAGGGAAAGACCTAGCACCAAATCCAATTTGCCATCTGATCTAACTTCTGGAGGCAGTCAAAATGAGCCTTAGAATTCTTCCCTACCTTATTCCTGTGCTGAGATACAGGCTGCTCCAACCTGCTGTAAAATGCTTGATTTCAAGAGTGAGCGAAACTAATGAAAACATCGTTGGGGTAAAACCTAAAGGGAAAGACCTAGCACCAAATCCAATTTGCCATCTGATCTAACTTCTGGAGGCAGTCAAAATGAGCCTTAGAATTCTTCCCTACCTTATTCCTGTGCTGAGATACAGGCTGCTCCAACCTGCTGTAAAATGCTTGATTTCGAGAGTGAGCGAAACTAATGAAAACATTGTTGGGGTAAAACCTAAAGGGAAAGACCTAGCACCAAATCCAATTTGCCATCTGATCTAACTTCTGGAGGCAGTCAAAATGAGCCTTAGAATTCTTCCCTACCTTATTCCTGTGCTGAGATACAGGCTGCTCCAACCTGCTGTAAAATGCTTGATTTCGAGAGTGAGCGAAACTAATGAAAACATTGTTGGGGTAAAACCTAAAGGGAAAGACCTAGCACCAAATCCAATTTGCCATCTGATCTAACTTCTGGAGGCAGTCAAAATGAGCCTTAGAATTCTTCCCTACCTTATTCCTGTGCTGAGATACAGGCTGCTCCAACCTGCTGTAAAATGCTTGATTTCGAGAGTGAGCGAAACTAATGAAAACATTGTTGGGGTAAAACCTAAAGGGAAAGACCTAGCACCAAATCCATTTTGCCATCTGATCTAACTTCTGGAGGCAGTCAAAATGAGCCTTAGAATTCTTCCCTACCTTATTCCTGTGCTGAGATACAGGCTGCTCCAACCTGCTGTAAAATGCTTGATTTCGAGAGTGAGCGAAACTAATGAAAACATTGTTGGGGTAAAACCTAAAGGGAAAGACCTAGCACCAAATCCAATTTGCCATCTGATCTAACTTCTGGAGGCAGTCAAAATGAGCCTTAGAATTCTTCCCTACCTTATTCCTGTGCTGAGATACAGGCTGCTCCAACCTGCTGTAAAATGCTTGATTTCGAGAGTGAGCGAAACTAATGAAAACATTGTTGGGGTAAAACCTAAAGGGAAAGACCTAGCACCAAATCCAATGTGCCATCTGATCTAACTTCTGGAGGCAGTCAAAATGAGCCTTAGAATTCTTCCCTACCTTATTCCTGTGCTGAGATACAGGCTGCTCCAACCTGCTGTAAAATGCTTGATTTCGAGAGTGAGCGAAACTAATGAAAACATTGTTGGGGTAAAACCTAAAGGGAAAGACCTAGCACCAAATCCAATTTGCCATCTGATCTAACTTCTGGAGGCAGTCAAAATGAGCCTTAGAATTCTTCCCTACCTTATTCCTGTGCTGAGATACAGGCTGCTCCAACCTGCTGTAAAATGCTTGATTTCGAGAGTGAGCGAAACTAATGAAAACATTGTTGGGGTAAAACCTAAAGGGAAAGACCTAGCACCAAATCCAATTTGCCATCTGATCTAACTTCTGGAGGCAGTCAAAATGAGCCTTAGAATTCTTCCCTACCTTATTCCTGTGCTGAGATACAGGCTGCTCCAACCTGCTGTAAAATGCTTGATTTCGAGAGTGAGCAAAACTAATGAAAACATTGTTGGGGTAAAACCTAAAGGGAAAGACCTAGCACCAAATCCAATTTGCCATCTGATCTAACTTCTGGAGGCAGTCAAAATGATCCTTAGAATTCTTCCTACCTTATTCCTGTGCTGAGATACAGGCTGCTCCAACCTGCTGTAAAATGCTTGATTTCGAGAGTGAGCGAAACTAATGAAAACATTGTTGGGGTAAAACCTAAAGGGAAAGACCTAGCACCAAATCCAATTTGCCATCTGATCTAACTTCTGGAGGCAGTCAAAATGAGCCTATAGAATTCTTCCCTACCTTATTCCTGTGCTGAGATACAGGCTGCTCCAACCTGCTGTAAAATGCTTGATTTCGAGAGTGAGCGAAACTAATGAAAACATTGTTGGGGTAAAACCTAAAGGGAAAGACCTAGCACCAAATCCAATTTGCCATCTGATCTAACTTCTGGAGGCAGTCAAAATGAGCCTTAGAATTCTTCCCTACCTTATTCCTGTGCTGAGATACAGGCTGCTCCAACCTGCTGTAAAATGCTTGATTTCGAGAGTGAGCGAAACTAATGAAAACATTGTTGGGGTAAAACCTAAAGGGAAAGACCTAGCACCAAATCCAATTTGCCGTCTGATCTAACTTCTGGAGGCAGTCAAAATGAGCCTTAGAATTCTTCCCTACCTTATTCCTGTGCTGAGATACAGGCTGCTCCAACCTGCTGTAAAATGCTTGATTTCGAGAGTGAGCGAAACTAATGAAAACATTGTTGGGGTAAAACCTAAAGGGAAAGACCTAGCACCAAATCCAATTTGCCATCTGATCTAACTTCTGGAGGCAGTCAAAATGAGCCTTAGAATTCTTCCCCTACCTTATTCCTGTGCTGAGATACAGGCTGCTCCAACCTGCTGTAAAATGCTTGATTTCGAGAGTGAGCGAAACTAATGAAAACATTGTTGGGGTAAAACCTAAAGGGAAAGACCTAGCACCAAATCCAATTTGCCATCTGATCTAACTTCTGGAGGCAGTCAAAATGAGCCTTAGAATTCTTCCCTACCTTATTCCTGTGCTGAGATACAGGCTGCTCCAACCTGCTGTAAAATGCTTGATTTCGAGAGTGAGCGAAACTAATGAAAACATTGTTGGGGTAAAACCTAAAGGGAAAGACCTAGCACCAAATCCAATTTGCCATCTGATCTAACTTCTGGAGGCAGTCAAATGAGCCTTAGAATTCTTCCCTACCTTATTCCTGTGCTGAGATACAGGCTGCTCCAACCTGCTGTAAAATGCTTGATTTCGAGAGTGAGCGAAACTAATGAAAACATTGTTGGGGTAAAACCTAAAGGAAAGACCTAGCACCAAATCCAATTTGCCATCTGATCTAACTTCTGGAGGCAGTCAAAATGAGCCTTAGAATTCTTCCCTACCTTATTCCTGTGCTGAGATACAGGCTGCTCCAACCTGCTGTAAAATGCTTGATTTCGAGAGTGAGCGAAACTAATGAAAACATTGTTGGGGTAAAACCTAAAGGGAAAGACCTAGCACCAAATCCAATTTGCCATCTGATCTAACTTCTGGAGGCAGTCAAAATGAGCCTTAGAATTCTTCCCTACCTTATTCCTGTGCTGAGATACAGGCTGCTCCAACCTGCTGTAAAATGCTTGATTTCGAGAGTGAGCGAAACTAATGAAAACATTGTTGGGGTAAAACCTAAAGGGAAAGACCTAGCACCAAATCCAATTTGCCATCTGATCTAACTTCTGGAGGCAGTCAAAATGAGCCTTAGAATTCTTCCCTACCTTATTCCTGTGCTGAGATACAGGCTGCTCCAACCTGCTGTAAAATGCTTGATTTCGAGAGTGAGCGAAACTAATGAAAACATTGTTGGGGTAAAACCTAAAGGGAAAGACCTAGCACCAAATCCAATTTGCCATCTGATCTAACTTCTGGAGGCAGTCAAAATGAGCCTTAGAATTCTTCCCTACCTTATTCCTGTGCTGAGATACAGGCTGCTCCAACCTGCTGTAAAATGCTTGATTTCGAGAGTGAGCGAAACTAATGAAAACATTGTTGGGGTAAAACCTAAAGGGAAAGACCTAGCACCAAATCCAATTTGCCATCTGATCTAACTTCTGGAGGCAGTCAAAATGAGCCTTAGAATTCTTCCCTACCTTATTCCTGTGCTGAGATACAGGCTGCTCCAACCTGCTGTAAAATGCTTGATTTCGAGAGTGAGCGAAACTAATGAAAACATTGTTGGGGTAAAACCTAAAGGGAAAGACCTAGCACCAAATCCAATTTGCCATCTGATCTAACTTCTGGAGGCAGTCAAAATGATCCTTAGAATTCTTCCCTACCTTATTCCTGTGCTGAGATACAGGCTGCTCCAACCTGCTGTAAAATGCTTGATTTCGAGAGTGAGCGAAACTAATGAAAACATTGTTGGGGTAAAACCTAAAGGGAAAGACCTAGCACCAAATCCAATTTGCCATCTGATCTAACTTCTGGAGGCAGTCAAAATGAGCCTTAGAATTCTTCCCTACCTTATTCCTGTGCTGAGATACAGGCTGCTCCAACCTGCTGTAAAATGCTTGATTTCGAGAGTGAGCGAAACTAATGAAAACATTGTTGGGGTAAAACCTAAAGGGAAAGACCTAGCACCAAATCCAATTTGCCATCTGATCTAACTTCTGGAGGCAGTCAAAATGAGCCTTAGAATTCTTCCCTACCTTATTCCTGTGCTGAGATACAGGCTGCTCCAACCTGCTGTAAAATGCTTGATTTCGAGAGTGAGCGAAACTAATGAAAACATTGTTGGGGTAAAACCTAAAGGGAAAGACCTAGCACCAAATCCAATTTGCCGTCTGATCTAACTTCTGGAGGCAGTCAAAATGAGCCTTAGAATTCTTCCCTACCTTATTCCTGTGCTGAGATACAGGCTGCTCCAACCTGCTGTAAAATGCTTGATTTCGAGAGTGAGCGAAACTAATGAAAACATTGTTGGGGTAAAACCTAAAGGGAAAGACCTAGCACCAAATCCAATTTGCCATCTGATCTAACTTCTGGAGGCAGTCAAAATGAGCCTTAGAATTCTTCCCTACCTTATTCCTGTGCTGAGATACAGGCTGCTCCAACCTGCTGTAAAATGCTTGATTTCGAGAGTGAGCGAAACTAATGAAAACATTGTTGGGGTAAAACCTAAAGGGAAAGACCTAGCACCAAATCCAATTTGCCATCTGATCTAACTTCTGGAGGCAGTCAAAATGAGCCTTAGAATTCTTCCCTACCTTATTCCTGTGCTGAGATACAGGCTGCTCCAACCTGCTGTAAAATGCTTGATTTCGAGAGTGAGCGAAACTAATGAAAACATTGTTGGGGTAAAACCTAAAGGGAAAGACCTAGCACCAAATCCAATTTGCCGTCTGATCTAACTTCTGGAGGCAGTCAAAATGAGCCTTAGAATTCTTCCCTACCTTATTCCTGTGCTGAGATACAGGCTGCTCCAACCTGCTGTAAAATGCTTGATTTCGAGAGTGAGCGAAACTAATGAAAACATTGTTGGGGTAAAACCTAAAGGGAAAGACCTAGCACCAAATCCAATTTGCCATCTGATCTAACTTCTGGAGGCAGTCAAAATGATCCTTAGAATTCTTCCCTACCTTATTCCTGTGCTGAGATACAGGCTGCTCCAACCTGCTGTAAAATGCTTGATTTCGAGAGTGAGCGAAACTAATGAAAACATTGTTGGGGTAAAACCTAAAGGGAAAGACCTAGCACCAAATCCAATTTGCCATCTGATCTAACTTCTGGAGGCAGTCAAAATGAGCCTTAGAATTCTTCCCTACCTTATTCCTGTGCTGAGATACAGGCTGCTCCAACCTGCTGTAAAATGCTTGATTTCTAGAGTGAGCGAAACTAATGAAAACATTGTTGGGGTAAAACCTAAAGGGAAAGACCTAGCACCAAATCCAATTTGCCATCTGATCTAACTTCTGGAGGCAGTCAAAATGAGCCTTAGAATTCTTCCCTACCTTATTCCTGTGCTGAGATACAGGCTGCTCCAACCTGCTGTAAAATGCTTGATTTCGAGAGTGAGCGAAACTAATGAAAACATTGTTGGGGTAAAACCTAAAGGGAAAGACCTAGCACCAAATCCAATTTGCCATCTGATCTAACTTCTGGAGGCAGTCAAAATGAGCCTTAGAATTCTTCCCTACCTTATTCCTGTGCTGAGATACAGGCTGCTCCAACCTGCTGTAAAATGCTTGATTTCGAGAGTGAGCGAAACTAATGAAAACATTGTTGGGGTAAAACCTAAAGGGAAAGACCTAGCACCAAATCCAATTTGCCATCTGATCTAACTTCTGGAGGCAGTCAAAATGATCCTTAGAATTCTTCCCTACCTTATTCCTGTGCTGAGATACAGGCTGCTCCAACCTGCTGTAAAATGCTTGATTTCGAGAGTGAGCGAAACTAATGAAAACATTGTTGGGGTAAAACCTAAAGGGAAAGACCTAGCACCAAATCCAATTTGCCATCTGATCTAACTTCTGGAGGCAGTCAAAATGAGCCTTAGAATTCTTCCCTACCTTATTCCTGTGCTGAGATACAGGCTGCTCCAACCTGCTGTAAAATGCTTGATTTCGAGAGTGAGCGAAACTAATGAAAACATTGTTGGGGTAAAACCTAAAGGGAAAGACCTAGCACCAAATCCAATTTGCCATCTGATCTAACTTCTGGAGGCAGTCAAAATGAGCCTTAGAATTCTTCCCTACCTTATTCCTGTGCTGAGATACAGGCTGCTCCAACCTGCTGTAAAATGCTTGATTTCGAGAGTGAGCGAAACTAATGAAAACATTGTTGGGGTAAAACCTAAAGGGAAAGACCTAGCACCAAATCCAATTTGCCGTCTGATCTAACTTCTGGAGGCAGTCAAAATGAGCCTTAGAATTCTTCCCTACCTTATTCCTGTGCTGAGATACAGGCTGCTCCAACCTGCTGTAAAATGCTTGATTTCGAGAGTGAGCGAAACTAATGAAAACATTGTTGGGGTAAAACCTAAAGGGAAAGACCTAGCACCAAATCCAATTTGCCATCTGATCTAACTTCTGGAGGCAGTCAAAATGAGCCTTAGAATTCTTCCCTACCTTATTCCTGTGCTGAGATACAGGCTGCTCCAACCTGCTGTAAAATGCTTGATTTCGAGAGTGAGCGAAACTAATGAAAACATTGTTGGGGTAAAACCTAAAGGGAAAGACCTAGCACCAAATCCAATTTGCCATCTGATCTAACTTCTGGAGGCAGTCAAAATGAGCCTTAGAATTCTTCCCTACCTTATTCCTGTGCTGAGATACAGGCTGCTCCAACCTGCTGTAAAATGCTTGATTTCGAGAGTGAGCGAAACTAATGAAAACATTGTTGGGGTAAAACCTAAAGGGAAAGACCTAGCACCAAATCCAATTTGCCGTCTGATCTAACTTCTGGAGGCAGTCAAAATGAGCCTTAGAATTCTTCCCTACCTTATTCCTGTGCTGAGATACAGGCTGCTCCAACCTGCTGTAAAATGCTTGATTTCGAGAGTGAGCGAAACTAATGAAAACATTGTTGGGGTAAAACCTAAAGGGAAAGACCTAGCACCAAATCCAATTTGCCATCTGATCTAACTTCTGGAGGCAGTCAAAATGATCCTTAGAATTCTTCCCTACCTTATTCCTGTGCTGAGATACAGGCTGCTCCAACCTGCTGTAAAATGCTTGATTTCGAGAGTGAGCGAAACTAATGAAAACATTGTTGGGGTAAAACCTAAAGGGAAAGACCTAGCACCAAATCCAATTTGCCATCTGATCTAACTTCTGGAGGCAGTCAAAATGAGCCTTAGAATTCTTCCCTACCTTATTCCTGTGCTGAGATACAGGCTGCTCCAACCTGCTGTAAAATGCTTGATTTCTAGAGTGAGCGAAACTAATGAAAACATTGTTGGGGTAAAACCTAAAGGGAAAGACCTAGCACCAAATCCAATTTGCCATCTGATCTAACTTCTGGAGGCAGTCAAAATGAGCCTTAGAATTCTTCCCTACCTTATTCCTGTGCTGAGATACAGGCTGCTCCAACCTGCTGTAAAATGCTTGATTTCGAGAGTGAGCGAAACTAATGAAAACATTGTTGGGGTAAAACCTAAAGGGAAAGACCTAGCACCAAATCCAATGTGCCATCTGATCTAACTTCTGGAGGCAGTCAAAATGATCCTTAGAATTCTTCCCTACCTTATTCCTGTGCTGAGATACAGGCTGCTCCAACCTGCTGTAAAATGCTTGATTTCGAGAGTGAGCGAAACTAATGAAAACATTGTTGGGGTAAAACCTAAAGGGAAAGACCTAGCACCAAATCCAATTTGCCATCTGATCTAACTTCTGGAGGCAGTCAAAATGAGCCTTAGAATTCTTCCCTACCTTATTCCTGTGCTGAGATACAGGCTGCTCCAACCTGCTGTAAAATGCTTGATTTCGAGAGTGAGCGAAACTAATGAAAACATTGTTGGGGTAAAACCTAAAGGGAAAGACCTAGCACCAAATCCAATTTGCCATCTGATCTAACTTCTGGAGGCAGTCAAAATGATCCTTAGAATTCTTCCCTACCTTATTCCTGTGCTGAGATACAGGCTGCTCCAACCTGCTGTAAAATGCTTGATTTCGAGAGTGAGCGAAACTAATGAAAACATTGTTGGGGTAAAACCTAAAGGGAAAGACCTAGCACCAAATCCAATTTGCCATCTGATCTAACTTCTGGAGGCAGTCGAAATGAGCCTTAGAATTCTTCCCTACCTTATTCCTGTGCTGAGATACAGGCTGCTCCAACCTGCTGTAAAATGCTTGATTTCGAGAGTGAGCGAAACTAATGAAAACATTGTTGGGGTAAAACCTAAAGGGAAAGACCTAGCACCAAATCCAATTTGCCATCTGATCTAACTTCTGGAGGCAGTCAAAATGATCCTTAGAATTCTTCCCTACCTTATTCCTGTGCTGAGATACAGGCTGCTCCAACCTGCTGTAAAATGCTTGATTTCGAGAGTGAGCGAAACTAATGAAAACATTGTTGGGGTAAAACCTAAAGGGAAAGACCTAGCACCAAATCCAATTTGCCATCTGATCTAACTTCTGGAGGCAGTCAAAATGAGCCTTAGAATTCTTCCCTACCTTATTCCTGTGCTGAGATACAGGCTGCTCCAACCTGCTGTAAAATGCTTGATTTCGAGAGTGAGCGAAACTAATGAAAACATTGTTGGGGTAAAACCTAAAGGGAAAGACCTAGCACCAAATCCAATTTGCCATCTGATCTAACTTCTGGAGGCAGTCAAAATGAGCCTTAGAATTCTTCCCTACCTTATTCCTGTGCTGAGATACAGGCTGCTCCAACCTGCTGTAAAATGCTTGATTTCGAGAGTGAGCGAAACTAATGAAAACATTGTTGGGGTAAAACCTAAAGGGAAAGACCTAGCACCAAATCCAATTTGCCATCTGATCTAACTTCTGGAGGCAGTCAAAATGATCCTTAGAATTCTTCCCTACCTTATTCCTGTGCTGAGATACAGGCTGCTCCAACCTGCTGTAAAATGCTTGATTTCGAGAGTGAGCGAAACTAATGAAAACATTGTTGGGGTAAAACCTAAAGGGAAAGACCTAGCACCAAATCCAATTTGCCATCTGATCTAACTTCTGGAGGCAGTCAAAATGAGCCTTAGAATTCTTCCCTACCTTATTCCTGTGCTGAGATACAGGCTGCTCCAACCTGCTGTAAAATGCTTGATTTCGAGAGTGAGCGAAACTAATGAAAACATTGTTGGGGTAAAACCTAAAGGGAAAGACCTAGCACCAAATCCAATTTGCCATCTGATCTAACTTCTGGAGGCAGTCAAAATGAGCCTTAGAATTCTTCCCTACCTTATTCCTGTGCTGAGATACAGGCTGCTCCAACCTGCTGTAAAATGCTTGATTTCGAGAGTGAGCGAAACTAATGAAAACATTGTTGGGGTAAAACCTAAAGGGAAAGACCTAGCACCAAATCCAATTTGCCATCTGATCTAACTTCTGGAGGCAGTCAAAATGAGCCTTAGAATTCTTCCCTACCTTATTCCTGTGCTGAGATACAGGCTGCTCCAACCTGCTGTAAAATGCTTGATTTCGAGAGTGAGCGAAACTAATGAAAACATTGTTGGGGTAAAACCTAAAGGGAAAGACCTAGCACCAAATCCAATTTGCCATCTGATCTAACTTCTGGAGGCAGTCAAAATGAGCCTTAGAATTCTTCCCTACCTTATTCCTGTGCTGAGATACAGGCTGCTCCAACCTGCTGTAAAATGCTTGATTTCGAGAGTGAGCGAAACTAATGAAAACATTGTTGGGGTAAAACCTAAAGGGAAAGACCTAGCACCAAATCCAATTTGCCATCTGATCTAACTTCTGGAGGCAGTCAAAATGAGCCTTAGAATTCTTCCCTACCTTATTCCTGTGCTGAGATACAGGCTGCTCCAACCTGCTGTAAAATGCTTGATTTCAAGAGTGAGCGAAACTAATGAAAACATTGTTGGGGTAAAACCTAAAGGGAAAGACCTAGCACCAAATCCAATTTGCCATCTGATCTAACTTCTGGAGGCAGTCAAAATGAGCCTTAGAATTCTTCCCTACCTTATTCCTGTGCTGAGATACAGGCTGCTCCAACCTGCTGTAAAATGCTTGATTTCGAGAGTGAGCGAAACTAATGAAAACATTGTTGGGGTAAAACCTAAAGGGAAAGACCTAGCACCAAATCCAATTTGCCATCTGATCTAACTTCTGGAGGCAGTCAAAATGATCCTTAGAATTCTTCCCTACCTTATTCCTGTGCTGAGATACAGGCTGCTCCAACCTGCTGTAAAATGCTTGATTTCGAGAGTGAGCGAAACTAATGAAAACATTGTTGGGGTAAAACCTAAAGGGAAAGACCTAGCACCAAATCCAATTTGCCATCTGATCTAACTTCTGGAGGCAGTCAAAATGAGCCTTAGAATTCTTCCCTACCTTATTCCTGTGCTGAGATACAGGCTGCTCAACCTGCTGTAAAATGCTTGATTTCGAGAGTGAGCGAAACTAATGAAAACATTGTTGGGGTAAAACCTAAAGGGAAAGACCTAGCACCAAATCCAATTTGCCATCTGATCTAACTTCTGGAGGCAGTCAAAATGAGCCTTAGAATTCTTCCCTACCTTATTCCTGTGCTGAGATACAGGCTGCTCCAACCTGCTGTAAAATGCTTGATTTCGAGAGTGAGCGAAACTAATGAAAACATTGTTGGGGTAAAACCTAAAGGGAAAGACCTAGCACCAAATCCAATTTGCCATCTGATCTAACTTCTGGAGGCAGTCAAAATGAGCCTTAGAATTCTTCCCTACCTTATTCCTGTGCTGAGATACAGGCTGCTCCAACCTGCTGTAAAATGCTTGATTTCGAGAGTGAGCGAAACTAATGAAAACATTGTTGGGGTAAAACCTAAAGGGAAAGACCTAGCACCAAATCCAATTTGCCATCTGATCTAACTTCTGGAGGCAGTCAAAATGAGCCTTAGAATTCTTCCCTACCTTATTCCTGTGCTGAGATACAGGCTGCTCCAACCTGCTGTAAAATGCTTGATTTCGAGAGTGAGCGAAACTAATGAAAACATTGTTGGGGTAAAACCTAAAGGGAAAGACCTAGCACCAAATCCAATTTGCCATCTGATCTAACTTCTGGAGGCAGTCAAAATGAGCCTTAGAATTCTTCCCTACCTTATTCCTGTGCTGAGATACAGGCTGCTCCAACCTGCTGTAAAATGCTTGATTTCGAGAGTGAGCGAAACTAATGAAAACATTGTTGGGGTAAAACCTAAAGGGAAAGACCTAGCACCAAATCCAATTTGCCATCTGATCTAACTTCTGGAGGCAGTCAAAATGAGCCTTAGAATTCTTCCCTACCTTATTCCTGTGCTGAGATACAGGCTGCTCCAACCTGCTGTAAAATGCTTGATTTCGAGAGTGAGCGAAACTAATGAAAACATTGTTGGGGTAAAACCTAAAGGGAAAGACCTAGCACCAAATCCAATTTGCCATCTGATCTAACTTCTGGAGGCAGTCAAAATGAGCCTTAGAATTCTTCCCTACCTTATTCCTGTGCTGAGATACAGGCTGCTCCAACCTGCTGTAAAATGCTTGATTTCAAGAGTGAGCGAAACTAATGAAAACATTGTTGGGGTAAAACCTAAAGGGAAAGACCTAGCACCAAATCCAATTTGCCATCTGATCTAACTTCTGGAGGCAGTCAAAATGAGCCTTAGAATTCTTCCCTACCTTATTCCTGTGCTGAGATACAGGCTGCTCCAACCTGCTGTAAAATGCTTGATTTCGAGAGTGAGCGAAACTAATGAAAACATTGTTGGGGTAAAACCTAAAGGGAAAGACCTAGCACCAAATCCAATTTGCCATCTGATCTAACTTCTGGAGGCAGTCAAAATGATCCTTAGAATTCTTCCCTACCTTATTCCTGTGCTGAGATACAGGCTGCTCCAACCTGCTGTAAAATGCTTGATTTCGAGAGTGAGCGAAACTAATGAAAACATTGTTGGGGTAAAACCTAAAGGGAAAGACCTAGCACCAAATCCAATTTGCCATCTGATCTAACTTCTGGAGGCAGTCAAAATGAGCCTTAGAATTCTTCCCTACCTTATTCCTGTGCTGAGATACAGGCTGCTCAACCTGCTGTAAAATGCTTGATTTCGAGAGTGAGCGAAACTAATGAAAACATTGTTGGGGTAAAACCTAAAGGGAAAGACCTAGCACCAAATCCAATTTGCCATCTGATCTAACTTCTGGAGGCAGTCAAAATGAGCCTTAGAATTCTTCCCTACCTTATTCCTGTGCTGAGATACAGGCTGCTCCAACCTGCTGTAAAATGCTTGATTTCGAGAGTGAGCGAAACTAATGAAAACATTGTTGGGGTAAAACCTAAAGGGAAAGACCTAGCACCAAATCCAATTTGCCATCTGATCTAACTTCTGGAGGCAGTCAAAATGAGCCTTAGAATTCTTCCCTACCTTATTCCTGTGCTGAGATACAGGCTGCTCCAACCTGCTGTAAAATGCTTGATTTCGAGAGTGAGCGAAACTAATGAAAACATTGTTGGGGTAAAACCTAAAGGGAAAGACCTAGCACCAAATCCAATTTGCCATCTGATCTAACTTCTGGAGGCAGTCAAAATGAGCCTTAGAATTCTTCCCTACCTTATTCCTGTGCTGAGATACAGGCTGCTCCAACCTGCTGTAAAATGCTTGATTTCGAGAGTGAGCGAAACTAATGAAAACATTGTTGGGGTAAAACCTAAAGGGAAAGACCTAGCACCAAATCCAATTTGCCATCTGATCTAACTTCTGGAGGCAGTCAAAATGAGCCTTAGAATTCTTCCCTACCTTATTCCTGTGCTGAGATACAGGCTGCTCCAACCTGCTGTAAAATGCTTGATTTCGAGAGTGAGCGAAACTAATGAAAACATTGTTGGGGTAAAACCTAAAGGGAAAGACCTAGCACCAAATCCAATTTGCCATCTGATCTAACTTCTGGAGGCAGTCAAAATGAGCCTTAGAATTCTTCCCTACCTTATTCCTGTGCTGAGATACAGGCTGCTCCAACCTGCTGTAAAATGCTTGATTTCAAGAGTGAGCGAAACTAATGAAAACATTGTTGGGGTAAAACCTAAAGGGAAAGACCTAGCACCAAATCCAATTTGCCATCTGATCTAACTTCTGGAGGCAGTCAAAATGAGCCTTAGAATTCTTCCCTACCTTATTCCTGTGCTGAGATACAGGCTGCTCCAACCTGCTGTAAAATGCTTGATTTCGAGAGTGAGCGAAACTAATGAAAACATTGTTGGGGTAAAACCTAAAGGGAAAGACCTAGCACCAAATCCAATTTGCCATCTGATCTAACTTCTGGAGGCAGTCAAAATGAGCCTTAGAATTCTTCCCTACCTTATTCCTGTGCTGAGATACAGGCTGCTCCAACCTGCTGTAAAATGCTTGATTTCGAGAGTGAGCGAAACTAATGAAAACATTGTTGGGGTAAAACCTAAAGGGAAAGACCTAGCACCAAATCCAATTTGCCATCTGATCTAACTTCTGGAGGCAGTCAAAATGAGCCTTAGAATTCTTCCCTACCTTATTCCTGTGCTGAGATACAGGCTGCTCAACCTGCTGTAAAATGCTTGATTTCGAGAGTGAGCGAAACTAATGAAAACATTGTTGGGGTAAAACCTAAAGGGAAAGACCTAGCACCAAATCCAATTTGCCATCTGATCTAACTTCTGGAGGCAGTCAAAATGAGCCTTAGAATTCTTCCCTACCTTATTCCTGTGCTGAGATACAGGCTGCTCCAACCTGCTGTAAAATGCTTGATTTCGAGAGTGAGCGAAACTAATGAAAACATTGTTGGGGTAAAACCTAAAGGGAAAGACCTAGCACCAAATCCAATTTGCCATCTGATCTAACTTCTGGAGGCAGTCAAAATGAGCCTTAGAATTCTTCCCTACCTTATTCCTGTGCTGAGATACAGGCTGCTCCAACCTGCTGTAAAATGCTTGATTTCGAGAGTGAGCGAAACTAATGAAAACATTGTTGGGGTAAAACCTAAAGGGAAAGACCTAGCACCAAATCCAATTTGCCATCTGATCTAACTTCTGGAGGCAGTCAAAATGAGCCTTAGAATTCTTCCCTACCTTATTCCTGTGCTGAGATACAGGCTGCTCCAACCTGCTGTAAAATGCTTGATTTCGAGAGTGAGCGAAACTAATGAAAACATTGTTGGGGTAAAACCTAAAGGGAAAGACCTAGCACCAAATCCAATTTGCCATCTGATCTAACTTCTGGAGGCAGTCAAAATGAGCCTTAGAATTCTTCCCTACCTTATTCCTGTGCTGAGATACAGGCTGCTCCAACCTGCTGTAAAATGCTTGATTTCGAGAGTGAGCGAAACTAATGAAAACATTGTTGGGGTAAAACCTAAAGGGAAAGACCTAGCACCAAATCCAATTTGCCATCTGATCTAACTTCTGGAGGCAGTCAAAATGAGCCTTAGAATTCTTCCCTACCTTATTCCTGTGCTGAGATACAGGCTGCTCCAACCTGCTGTAAAATGCTTGATTTCGAGAGTGAGCGAAACTAATGAAAACATTGTTGGGGTAAAACCTAAAGGGAAAGACCTAGCACCAAATCCAATTTGCCATCTGATCTAACTTCTGGAGGCAGTCAAAATGAGCCTTAGAATTCTTCCCTACCTTATTCCTGTGCTGAGATACAGGCTGCTCCAACCTGCTGTAAAATGCTTGATTTCAAGAGTGAGCGAAACTAATGAAAACATTGTTGGGGTAAAACCTAAAGGGAAAGACCTAGCACCAAATCCAATTTGCCATCTGATCTAACTTCTGGAGGCAGTCAAAATGAGCCTTAGAATTCTTCCCTACCTTATTCCTGTGCTGAGATACAGGCTGCTCCAACCTGCTGTAAAATGCTTGATTTCGAGAGTGAGCGAAACTAATGAAAACATTGTTGGGGTAAAACCTAAAGGGAAAGACCTAGCACCAAATCCAATTTGCCATCTGATCTAACTTCTGGAGGCAGTCAAAATGATCCTTAGAATTCTTCCCTACCTTATTCCTGTGCTGAGATACAGGCTGCTCCAACCTGCTGTAAAATGCTTGATTTCGAGAGTGAGCGAAACTAATGAAAACATTGTTGGGGTAAAACCTAAAGGGAAAGACCTAGCACCAAATCCAATTTGCCATCTGATCTAACTTCTGGAGGCAGTCAAAATGAGCCTTAGAATTCTTCCCTACCTTATTCCTGTGCTGAGATACAGGCTGCTCAACCTGCTGTAAAATGCTTGATTTCGAGAGTGAGCGAAACTAATGAAAACATTGTTGGGGTAAAACCTAAAGGGAAAGACCTAGCACCAAATCCAATTTGCCATCTGATCTAACTTCTGGAGGCAGTCAAAATGAGCCTTAGAATTCTTCCCTACCTTATTCCTGTGCTGAGATACAGGCTGCTCCAACCTGCTGTAAAATGCTTGATTTCGAGAGTGAGCGAAACTAATGAAAACATTGTTGGGGTAAAACCTAAAGGGAAAGACCTAGCACCAAATCCAATTTGCCATCTGATCTAACTTCTGGAGGCAGTCAAAATGAGCCTTAGAATTCTTCCCTACCTTATTCCTGTGCTGAGATACAGGCTGCTCCAACCTGCTGTAAAATGCTTGATTTCGAGAGTGAGCGAAACTAATGAAAACATTGTTGGGGTAAAACCTAAAGGGAAAGACCTAGCACCAAATCCAATTTGCCATCTGATCTAACTTCTGGAGGCAGTCAAAATGAGCCTTAGAATTCTTCCCTACCTTATTCCTGTGCTGAGATACAGGCTGCTCCAACCTGCTGTAAAATGCTTGATTTCGAGAGTGAGCGAAACTAATGAAAACATTGTTGGGGTAAAACCTAAAGGGAAAGACCTAGCACCAAATCCAATTTGCCATCTGATCTAACTTCTGGAGGCAGTCAAAATGAGCCTTAGAATTCTTCCCTACCTTATTCCTGTGCTGAGATACAGGCTGCTCCAACCTGCTGTAAAATGCTTGATTTCGAGAGTGAGCGAAACTAATGAAAACATTGTTGGGGTAAAACCTAAAGGGAAAGACCTAGCACCAAATCCAATTTGCCATCTGATCTAACTTCTGGAGGCAGTCAAAATGAGCCTTAGAATTCTTCCCTACCTTATTCCTGTGCTGAGATACAGGCTGCTCCAACCTGCTGTAAAATGCTTGATTTCGAGAGTGAGCGAAACTAATGAAAACATTGTTGGGGTAAAACCTAAAGGGAAAGACCTAGCACCAAATCCAATTTGCCATCTGATCTAACTTCTGGAGGCAGTCAAAATGAGCCTTAGAATTCTTCCCTACCTTATTCCTGTGT
>NW_027144893.1:0-30931 GCF_026170545.1 Melanerpes formicivorus
AGGTAGGGAAGAATTCTAAGGCTCATTTTGACTGCCTCCAGAAGTTAGATCAGATGGCAAATTGGATTTGGTGCTAGGTCTTTCCCTTTAGGTTTTACCCCAACAATGTTTTCATTAGTTTCGCTCACTCTCGAAAATCAAGCATTTTACAGCAGGTTGGAGCAGAGCAGCCTGTATCTCAGCACAGGAATAAGGTAGGGAAGAATTCAAATGCTCATTTTGACTGCCTCCAGAAGTTAGATCAGATGGCAAATTGGATTTGGTGCTAGGTCTTTCCCTTTAGGTTTTACCCCAACAATGTTTTCATTAGTTTCGCTCACTCTCGAAATCAAGCATTTTACAGCAGGTTGGAGCAGCCTGTATCTCAGCACAGGAATAAGGTAGGGAAGAATTCTAAGGCTCATTTTGACTGCCTCCAGAAGTTAGATCAGATGGCAAATTGGATTTGGTGCTAGGTCTTTCCCTTTAGGTTTTACCCCAACAATGTTTTCATTAGTTTCGCTCACTCTCGAAATCAAGCATTTTACAGCAGGTTGGAGCAGCCTGTATCTCAGCACAGGAATAAGGTAGGGAAGAATTCTAAGGCTCATTTTTGACTGCCTCCAGAAGTTAGATCAGATGGCAAATTGGATTTGGTGCTAGGTCTTTCCCTTTAGGTTTTACCCCAACAATGTTTTCATTAGTTTCGCTCACTCTCGAAATCAAGCATTTTACAGCAGGTTGGAGCAGCCTGTATCTCAGCACAGGAATAAGGTAGGGAAGAATTCTAAGGCTCATTTTGACTGCCTCCAGAAGTTAGATCAGATGGCAAATTGGATTTGGTGCTAGGTCTTTCCTTTAGGTTTTACCCCAACAATGTTTTCATTAGTTTTGCTCACTCTCGAAATCAAGCATTTTACAGCAGGTTGGAGCAGCCTGTATCTCAGCACAGGAATAAGGTAGGGAAGAATTCTAAGGCTCATTTTGACTGCCTCCAGAAGTTAGATCAGATGGCAAATTGGATTTGGTGCTAGGTCTTTCCCTTTAGGTTTTTACCCCAACAAATGTTTTCATTAGTTTCGCTCACTCTCGAAATCAAGCATTTTACAGCAGGTTGGAGCAGCCTGTATCTCAGCACAGGAATAAGGTAGGGAAGAATTCTAAGGCTCATTTTGACTGCCTCCAGAAGTTAGATCAGATGGCAAATTGGATTTGGTGCTAGGTCTTTCCCTTTAGGTTTTACCCCAACAATGTTTTCATTAGTTTCGCTCACTCTCGAAATCAAGCATTTTACAGCAGGTTGGAGCAGCCTGTATCTCAGCACAGGAATAAGGTAGGGAAGAATTCTAAGGATCATTTTGACTGCCTCCAGAAGTTAGATCAGATGGCAAATTGGATTTGGTGCTAGGTCTTTCCCTTTAGGTTTTACCCCAACAATGTTTTCATTAGTTTCGCTCACTCTCGAAATCAAGCATTTTACAGCAGGTTGGAGCAGCCTGTATCTCAGCACAGGAATAAGGTAGGGAAGAATTCTAAGGATCATTTTGACTGCCTCCAGAAGTTAGATCAGATGGCAAATTGGATTTGGTGCTAGGTCTTTCCCTTTAGGTTTTACCCCAACAATGTTTTCATTAGTTCGCTCACTCTCGAAATCAAGCATTTTACAGCAGGTTGGAGCAGCCTGTATCTCAGCACAGGAATAAGGTAGGGAAGAATTCTAAGGCTCATTTTGACTGCCTCCAGAAGTTAGATCAGATGGCAAATTGGATTTGGTGCTAGGTCTTTCCCTTTAGGTTTTACCCCAACAATGTTTTCATTAGTTTCGCTCACTCTCGAAATCAAGCATTTTACAGCAGGTTGGAGCAGCCTGTATCTCAGCACAGGAATAAGGTAGGGAAGAATTCTAAGGCTCATTTTGACTGCCTCCAGAAGTTAGATCAGATGGCAAATTGGATTTGGTGCTAGGTCTTTCCCTTTAGGTTTTACCCCAACAATGTTTTCATTAGTTTCGCTCACTCTCGAAATCAAGCATTTTACAGCAGGTTGGAGCAGCCTGTATCTCAGCACAGGAATAAGGTAGGGAAGAATTCAAATGCTCATTTTGACTGCCTCCAGAAGTTAGATCAGATGGCAAATTGGATTTGGTGCTAGGTCTTTCCCTTTAGGTTTTACCCCAACAATGTTTTCATTAGTTTCGCTCACTCTCGAAATCAAGCATTTTACAGCAGGTTGGAGCAGCCTGTATCTCAGCACAGGAATAAGGTAGGGAAGAATTCTAAGGCTCATTTTGACTGCCTCCAGAAGTTAGATCAGATGGCAAATTGGATTTGGTGCTAGGTCTTTCCCTTTAGGTTTTACCCCAACAATGTTTTCATTAGTTTCGCTCACTCTCGAAATCAAGCATTTTACAGCAGGTTGGAGCAGCCTGTATCTCAGCACAGGAATAAGGTAGGGAAGAATTCTAAGGCTCATTTTGACTGCCTCCAGAAGTTAGATCAGATGGCAAATTGGATTTGGTGCTAGGTCTTTCCCTTTAGGTTTTACCCCAACAATGTTTTCATTAGTTTCGCTCACTCTCGAAATCAAGCATTTTACAGCAGGTTGGAGCAGCCTGTATCTCAGCACAGGAATAAGGTAGGGAAGAATTCAAATGCTCATTTTGACTGCCTCCAGAAGTTAGATCAGATGGCAAATTGGATTTGGTGCTAGGTCTTTCCCTTTAGGTTTTACCCCAACAATGTTTTCATTAGTTTCGCTCACTCTCGAAATCAAGCATTTTACAGCAGGTTGGAGCAGCCTGTATCTCAGCACAGGAATAAGGTAGGGAAGAATTCTAAGGCTCATTTTGACTGCCTCCAGAAGTTAGATCAGATGGCAAATTGGATTTGGTGCTAGGTCTTTCCCTTTAGGTTTTACCCCAACAATGTTTTCATTAGTTTCGCTCACTCTCGAAATCAAGCATTTTACAGCAGGTTGGAGCAGCCTGTATCTCAGCACAGGAATAAGGTAGGGAAGAATTCTAAGGCTCATTTTGACTGCCTCCAGAAGTTAGATCAGATGGCAAATTGGATTTGGTGCTAGGTCTTTCCCTTTAGGTTTTACCCCAACAATGTTTTCATTAGTTTCGCTCACTCTCGAAATCAAGCATTTTACAGCAGGTTGGAGCAGCCTGTATCTCAGCACAGGAATAAGGTAGGGAAGAATTCTAAGGCTCATTTTGACTGCCTCCAGAAGTTAGATCAGATGGCAAATTGGATTTGGTGCTAGGTCTTTCCCTTTAGGTTTTACCCCAACAATGTTTTCATTAGTTTCGCTCACTCTCGAAATCAAGCATTTTACAGCAGGTTGGAGCAGCCTGTATCTCAGCACAGGAATAAGGTAGGGAAGAATTCTAAGGCTCATTTTGACTGCCTCCAGAAGTTAGATCAGATGGCAAATTGGATTTGGTGCTAGGTCTTTCCCTTTAGGTTTTACCCCAACAATGTTTTCATTAGTTTCGCTCACTCTCGAAATCAAGCATTTTACAGCAGGTTGGAGCAGCCTGTATCTCAGCACAGGAATAAGGTAGGGAAGAATTCTAAGGCTCATTTTGACTGCCTCCAGAAGTTAGATCAGATGGCAAATTGGATTTGGTGCTAGGTCTTTCCCTTTAGGTTTTACCCCAACAATGTTTTCATTAGTTTCGCTCACTCTCGAAATCAAGCATTTTACAGCAGGTTGGAGCAGCCTGTATCTCAGCACAGGAATAAGGTAGGGAAGAATTCTAAGGATCATTTTTGACTGCCTCCAGAAGTTAGATCAGATGGCAAATTGGATTTGGTGCTAGGTCTTTCCCTTTAGGTTTTACCCCAACAATGTTTTCATTAGTTTCGCTCACTCTCGAAATCAAGCATTTTACAGCAGGTTGGAGCAGCCTGTATCTCAGCACAGGAATAAGGTAGGGAAGAATTCTAAGGATCATTTTGACTGCCTCCAGAAGTTAGATCAGATGGCAAATTGGATTTGGTGCTAGGTCTTTCCCTTTAGGTTTTACCCCAACAATGTTTTCATTAGTTTCGCTCACTCTCGAAATCAAGCATTTTACAGCAGGTTGGAGCAGCCTGTATCTCAGCACAGGAATAAGGTAGGGAAGAATTCTAAGGCTCATTTTGACTGCCTCCAGAAGTTAGATCAGATGGCAAATTGGATTTGGTGCTAGGTCTTTCCCTTTAGGTTTTACCCCAACAATGTTTTCATTAGTTTCGCTCACTCTCGAAATCAAGCATTTTACAGCAGGTTGGAGCAGCCTGTATCTCAGCACAGGAATAAGGTAGGGAAGAATTCTAAGGCTCATTTTGACTGCCTCCAGAAGTTAGATCAGATGGCAAATTGGATTTGGTGCTAGGTCTTTCCCTTTAGGTTTTACCCCAACAATGTTTTCATTAGTTTCGCTCACTCTCGAAATCAAGCATTTTACAGCAGGTTGGAGCAGCCTGTATCTCAGCACAGGAATAAGGTAGGGAAGAATTCTAAGGCTCATTTTGACTGCCTCCAGAAGTTAGATCAGATGGCAAACTGGATTTGGTGCTAGGTCTTTCCCTTTAGGTTTTACCCCAACAATGTTTTCATTAGTTTCGCTCACTCTCGAAATCAAGCATTTTACAGCAGGTTGGAGCAGCCTGTATCTCAGCACAGGAATAAGGTAGGGAAGAATTCTAAGGATCATTTTGACTGCCTCCAGAAGTTAGATCAGATGGCAAATTGGATTTGGTGCTAGGTCTTTCCCTTTAGGTTTTACCCCAACAATGTTTTCATTAGTTTCGCTCACTCTCGAAATCAAGCATTTTACAGCAGGTTGGAGCAGCCTGTATCTCAGCACAGGAATAAGGTAGGGAAGAATTCAAATGCTCATTTTGACTGCCTCCAGAAGTTAGATCAGATGGCAAATTGGATTTGGTGCTAGGTCTTTCCCTTTAGGTTTTACCCCAACAATGTTTTCATTAGTTTCGCTCACTCTCGAAATCAAGCATTTTACAGCAGGTTGGAGCAGCCTGTATCTCAGCACAGGAATAAGGTAGGGAAGAATTCTAAGGCTCATTTTGACTGCCTCCAGAAGTTAGATCAGATGGCAAATTGGATTTGGTGCTAGGTCTTTCCCTTTAGGTTTTACCCCAACAATGTTTTCATTAGTTTCGCTCACTCTCGAAATCAAGCATTTTACAGCAGGTTGGAGCAGCCTGTATCTCAGCACAGGAATAAGGTAGGGAAGAATTCTAAGGATCATTTTGACTGCCTCCAGAAGTTAGATCAGATGGCAATTGGATTTGGTGCTAGGTCTTTCCCTTTAGGTTTTACCCCAACAATGTTTTCATTAGTTTCGCTCACTCTCGAAATCAAGCATTTTACAGCAGGTTGGAGCAGCCTGTATCTCAGCACAGGAATAAGGTAGGGAAGAATTCAAATGCTCATTTTGACTGCCTCCAGAAGTTAGATCAGATGGCAAATTGGATTTGGTGCTAGGTCTTTCCCTTTAGGTTTTACCCCAACAATGTTTTCATTAGTTTCGCTCACTCTCGAAATCAAGCATTTTACAGCAGGTTGGAGCAGCCTGTATCTCAGCACAGGAATAAGGTAGGGAAGAATTCTAAGGATCATTTTGACTGCCTCCAGAAGTTAGATCAGATGGCAAATTGGATTTGGTGCTAGGTCTTTCCCTTTAGGTTTTACCCCAACAATGTTTTCATTAGTTTCGCTCACTCTCGAAATCAAGCATTTTACAGCAGGTTGGAGCAGCCTGTATCTCAGCACAGGAATAAGGTAGGGAAGAATTCTAAGGCTCATTTTGACTGCCTCCAGAAGTTAGATCAGATGGCAAATTGGATTTGGTGCTAGGTCTTTCCCTTTAGGTTTTACCCCAACAATGTTTTCATTAGTTTCGCTCACTCTCGAAATCAAGCATTTTACAGCAGGTTGGAGCAGCCTGTATCTCAGCACAGGAATAAGGTAGGGAAGAATTCAAATGCTCATTTTGACTGCCTCCAGAAGTTAGATCAGATGGCAAATTGGATTTGGTGCTAGGTCTTTCCCTTTAGGTTTTACCCCAACAATGTTTTCATTAGTTTCGCTCACTCTCGAAATCAAGCATTTTACAGCAGGTTGGAGCAGCCTGTATCTCAGCACAGGAATAAGGTAGGGAAGAATTCTAAGGCTCATTTTGACTGCCTCCAGAAGTTAGATCAGATGGCAAATTGGATTTGGTGCTAGGTCTTTCCCTTTAGGTTTTACCCCAACAATGTTTTCATTAGTTTCGCTCACTCTCGAAATCAAGCATTTTACAGCAGGTTGGAGCAGCCTGTATCTCAGCACAGGAATAAGGTAGGGAAGAATTCTAAGGCTCATTTTGACTGCCTCCAGAAGTTAGATCAGATGGCAAATTGGATTTGGTGCTAGGTCTTTCCCTTTAGGTTTTACCCCAACAATGTTTTCATTAGTTTCGCTCACTCTCGAAATCAAGCATTTTACAGCAGGTTGGAGCAGCCTGTATCTCAGCACAGGAATAAGGTAGGGAAGAATTCTAAGGCTCATTTTGACTGCCTCCAGAAGTTAGATCAGATGGCAAATTGGATTTGGTGCTAGGTCTTTCCCTTTAGGTTTTACCCCAACAATGTTTTCATTAGTTTCGCTCACTCTCGAAATCAAGCATTTTACAGCAGGTTGGAGCAGCCTGTATCTCAGCACAGGAATAAGGTAGGGAAGAATTCTAAGGCTCATTTTGACTGCCTCCAGAAGTTAGATCAGATGGCAAATTGGATTTGGTGCTAGGTCTTTCCCTTTAGGTTTTACCCCAACAATGTTTTCATTAGTTTCGCTCACTCTCGAAATCAAGCATTTTACAGCAGGTTGGAGCAGCCTGTATCTCAGCACAGGAATAAGGTAGGGAAGAATTCTAAGGCTCATTTTGACTGCCTCCAGAAGTTAGATCAGATGGCAAATTGGATTTGGTGCTAGGTCTTTCCCTTTAGGTTTTACCCCAACAATGTTTTCATTAGTTTCGCTCACTCTCGAAATCAAGCATTTTACAGCAGGTTGGAGCAGCCTGTATCTCAGCACAGGAATAAGGTAGGGAAGAATTCTAAGGCTCATTTTGACTGCCTCCAGAAGTTAGATCAGATGGCAAATTGGATTTGGTGCTAGGTCTTTCCCTTTAGGTTTTACCCCAACAATGTTTTCATTAGTTTCGCTCACTCTCGAAATCAAGCATTTTACAGCAGGTTGGAGCAGCCTGTATCTCAGCACAGGAATAAGGTAGGGAAGAATTCTAAGGCTCATTTTGACTGCCTCCAGAAGTTAGATCAGATGGCAAATTGGATTTGGTGCTAGGTCTTTCCCTTTAGGTTTTACCCCAACAATGTTTTCATTAGTTTCGCTCACTCTCGAAATCAAGCATTTTACAGCAGGTTGGAGCAGCCTGTATCTCAGCACAGGAATAAGGTAGGGAAGAATTCTAAGGATCATTTTGACTGCCTCCAGAAGTTAGATCAGATGGCAAACTGGATTTGGTGCTAGGTCTTTCCCTTTAGGTTTTACCCCAACAATGTTTTCATTAGTTTCGCTCACTCTCGAAATCAAGCATTTTACAGCAGGTTGGAGCAGCCTGTATCTCAGCACAGGAATAAGGTAGGGAAGAATTCTAAGGATCATTTTGACTGCCTCCAGAAGTTAGATCAGATGGCAAATTGGATTTGGTGCTAGGTCTTTCCCTTTAGGTTTTACCCCAACAATGTTTTCATTAGTTTCGCTCACTCTCGAAATCAAGCATTTTACAGCAGGTTGGAGCAGCCTGTATCTCAGCACAGGAATAAGGTAGGGAAGAATTCAAATGCTCATTTTGACTGCCTCCAGAAGTTAGATCAGATGGCAAATTGGATTTGGTGCTAGGTCTTTCCCTTTAGGTTTTACCCCAACAATGTTTTCATTAGTTTCGCTCACTCTCGAAATCAAGCATTTTACAGCAGGTTGGAGCAGCCTGTATCTCAGCACAGGAATAAGGTAGGGAAGAATTCTAAGGCTCATTTTGACTGCCTCCAGAAGTTAGATCAGATGGCAAATTGGATTTGGTGCTAGGTCTTTCCCTTTAGGTTTTACCCCAACAATGTTTTCATTAGTTTCGCTCACTCTCGAAATCAAGCATTTTACAGCAGGTTGGAGCAGCCTGTATCTCAGCACAGGAATAAGGTAGGGAAGAATTCAAATGCTCATTTTGACTGCCTCCAGAAGTTAGATCAGATGGCAAATTGGATTTGGTGCTAGGTCTTTCCCTTTAGGTTTTACCCCAACAATGTTTTCATTAGTTTCGCTCACTCTCGAAATCAAGCATTTTACAGCAGGTTGGAGCAGCCTGTATCTCAGCACAGGAATAAGGTAGGGAAGAATTCTAAGGATCATTTTGACTGCCTCCAGAAGTTAGATCAGATGGCAAATTGGATTTGGTGCTAGGTCTTTCCCTTTAGGTTTTACCCCAACAATGTTTTCATTAGTTTCGCTCACTCTCGAAATCAAGCATTTTACAGCAGGTTGGAGCAGCCTGTATCTCAGCACAGGAATAAGGTAGGGAAGAATTCTAAGGCTCATTTTGACTGCCTCCAGAAGTTAGATCAGATGGCAAATTGGATTTGGTGCTAGGTCTTTCCCTTTAGGTTTTACCCCAACAATGTTTTCATTAGTTTCGCTCACTCTCGAAATCAAGCATTTTACAGCAGGTTGGAGCAGCCTGTATCTCAGCACAGGAATAAGGTAGGGAAGAATTCTAAGGCTCATTTTGACTGCCTCCAGAAGTTAGATCAGATGGCAAATTGGATTTGGTGCTAGGTCTTTCCCTTTAGGTTTTACCCCAACAATGTTTTCATTAGTTTCGCTCACTCTCGAAATCAAGCATTTTACAGCAGGTTGGAGCAGCCTGTATCTCAGCACAGGAATAAGGTAGGGAAGAATTCTAAGGATCATTTTGACTGCCTCCAGAAGTTAGATCAGATGGCAAATTGGATTTGGTGCTAGGTCTTTCCCTTTAGGTTTTACCCCAACAATGTTTTCATTAGTTTCGCTCACTCTCGAAATCAAGCATTTTACAGCAGGTTGGAGCAGCCTGTATCTCAGCACAGGAATAAGGTAGGGAAGAATTCTAAGGCTCATTTTGACTGCCTCCAGAAGTTAGATCAGATGGCAAATTGGATTTGGTGCTAGGTCTTTCCCTTTAGGTTTTACCCCAACAATGTTTTCATTAGTTTCGCTCACTCTCGAAATCAAGCATTTTACAGCAGGTTGGAGCAGCCTGTATCTCAGCACAGGAATAAGGAAGGGAAGAATTCAAATGCTCATTTTGACTGCCTCCAGAAGTTAGATCAGATGGCAAATTGGATTTGGTGCTAGGTCTTTCCCTTTAGGTTTTACCCCAACAATGTTTTCATTAGTTTCGCTCACTCTCGAAATCAAGCATTTTACAGCAGGTTGGAGCAGCCTGTATCTCAGCACAGGAATAAGGTAGGGAAGAATTCAAATGCTCATTTTGACTGCCTCCAGAAGTTAGATCAGATGGCAAATTGGATTTGGTGCTAGGTCTTTCCCTTTAGGTTTTACCCCAACAATGTTTTCATTAGTTTCGCTCACTCTCGAAATCAAGCATTTTACAGCAGGTTGGAGCAGCCTGTATCTCAGCACAGGAATAAGGTAGGGAAGAATTCTAAGGATCATTTTGACTGCCTCCAGAAGTTAGATCAGATGGCAAATTGGATTTGGTGCTAGGTCTTTCCCTTTAGGTTTTACCCCAACAATGTTTTCATTAGTTTCGCTCACTCTCGAAATCAAGCATTTTACAGCAGGTTGGAGCAGCCTGTATCTCAGCACAGGAATAAGGTAGGGAAGAATTCTAAGGATCATTTTGACTGCCTCCAGAAGTTAGATCAGATGGCAAATTGGATTTGGTGCTAGGTCTTTCCCTTTAGGTTTTACCCCAACAATGTTTTCATTAGTTTCGCTCACTCTCGAAATCAAGCATTTTACAGCAGGTTGGAGCAGCCTGTATCTCAGCACAGGAATAAGGTAGGGAAGAATTCTAAGGCTCATTTTGACTGCCTCCAGAAGTTAGATCAGATGGCAAATTGGATTTGGTGCTAGGTCTTTCCCTTTAGGTTTTACCCCAACAATGTTTTCATTAGTTTCGCTCACTCTCGAAATCAAGCATTTTACAGCAGGTTGGAGCAGCCTGTATCTCAGCACAGGAATAAGGTAGGGAAGAATTCTAAGGATCATTTTGACTGCCTCCAGAAGTTAGATCAGATGGCAAATTGGATTTGGTGCTAGGTCTTTCCCTTTAGGTTTTACCCCAACAATGTTTTCATTAGTTTCGCTCACTCTCGAAATCAAGCATTTTACAGCAGGTTGGAGCAGCCTGTATCTCAGCACAGGAATAAGGTAGGGAAGAATTCTAAGGCTCATTTTGACTGCCTCCAGAAGTTAGATCAGATGGCAAATTGGATTTGGTGCTAGGTCTTTCCCTTTAGGTTTTACCCCAACAATGTTTTCATTAGTTTCGCTCACTCTCGAAATCAAGCATTTTACAGCAGGTTGGAGCAGCCTGTATCTCAGCACAGGAATAAGGTAGGGAAGAATTCAAATGCTCATTTTGACTGCCTCCAGAAGTTAGATCAGATGGCAAATTGGATTTGGTGCTAGGTCTTTCCCTTTAGGTTTTACCCCAACAATGTTTTCATTAGTTTCGCTCACTCTCGAAATCAAGCATTTTACAGCAGGTTGGAGCAGCCTGTATCTCAGCACAGGAATAAGGTAGGGAAGAATTCTAAGGATCATTTTGACTGCCTCCAGAAGTTAGATCAGATGGCAAATTGGATTTGGTGCTAGGTCTTTCCCTTTAGGTTTTACCCCAACAATGTTTTCATTAGTTTCGCTCACTCTCGAAATCAAGCATTTTACAGCAGGTTGGAGCAGCCTGTATCTCAGCACAGGAATAAGGTAGGGAAGAATTCTAAGGATCATTTTGACTGCCTCCAGAAGTTAGATCAGATGGCAAATTGGATTTGGTGCTAGGTCTTTCCCTTTAGGTTTTACCCCAACAATGTTTTCATTAGTTTCGCTCACTCTCGAAATCAAGCATTTTACAGCAGGTTGGAGCAGCCTGTATCTCAGCACAGGAATAAGGTAGGGAAGAATTCTAAGGCTCATTTTGACTGCCTCCAGAAGTTAGATCAGATGGCAAATTGGATTTGGTGCTAGGTCTTTCCCTTTAGGTTTTACCCCAACAATGTTTTCATTAGTTTCGCTCACTCTCGAAATCAAGCATTTTACAGCAGGTTGGAGCAGCCTGTATCTCAGCACAGGAATAAGGTAGGGAAGAATTCAAATGCTCATTTTGAATGCCTCCAGAAGTTAGATCAGATGGCAAATTGGATTTGGTGCTAGGTCTTTCCCTTTAGGTTTTACCCCAACAATGTTTTCATTAGTTTCGCTCACTCTCGAAATCAAGCATTTTACAGCAGGTTGGAGCAGCCTGTATCTCAGCACAGGAATAAGGTAGGGAAGAATTCTAAGGCTCATTTTGACTGCCTCCAGAAGTTAGATCAGATGGCAAATTGGATTTGGTGCTAGGTCTTTCCCTTTAGGTTTTACCCCAACAATGTTTTCATTAGTTTCGCTCACTCTCGAAATCAAGCATTTTACAGCAGGTTGGAGCAGCCTGTATCTCAGCACAGGAATAAGGTAGGGAAGAATTCTAAGGCTCATTTTGACTGCCTCCAGAAGTTAGATCAGATGGCAAATTGGATTTGGTGCTAGGTCTTTCCCTTTAGGTTTTACCCCAACAATGTTTTCATTAGTTTCGCTCACTCTCGAAATCAAGCATTTTACAGCAGGTTGGAGCAGCCTGTATCTCAGCACAGGAATAAGGTAGGGAAGAATTCTAAGGCTCATTTTGACTGCCTCCAGAAGTTAGATCAGATGGCAAATTGGATTTGGTGCTAGGTCTTTCCCTTTAGGTTTTACCCCAACAATGTTTTCATTAGTTTCGCTCACTCTCGAAATCAAGCATTTTACAGCAGGTTGGAGCAGCCTGTATCTCAGCACAGGAATAAGGTAGGGAAGAATTCTAAGGCTCATTTTGACTGCCTCCAGAAGTTAGATCAGATGGCAAATTGGATTTGGTGCTAGGTCTTTCCCTTTAGGTTTTACCCCAACAATGTTTTCATTAGTTTCGCTCACTCTCGAAATCAAGCATTTTACAGCAGGTTGGAGCAGCCTGTATCTCAGCACAGGAATAAGGTAGGGAAGAATTCTAAGGATCATTTTGACTGCCTCCAGAAGTTAGATCAGATGGCAAACTGGATTTGGTGCTAGGTCTTTCCCTTTAGGTTTTACCCCAACAATGTTTTCATTAGTTTCGCTCACTCTCGAAATCAAGCATTTTACAGCAGGTTGGAGCAGCCTGTATCTCAGCACAGGAATAAGGTAGGGAAGAATTCTAAGGATCATTTTGACTGCCTCCAGAAGTTAGATCAGATGGCAAATTGGATTTGGTGCTAGGTCTTTCCCTTTAGGTTTTACCCCAACAATGTTTTCATTAGTTTCGCTCACTCTCGAAATCAAGCATTTTACAGCAGGTTGGAGCAGCCTGTATCTCAGCACAGGAATAAGGTAGGGAAGAATTCAAATGCTCATTTTGACTGCCTCCAGAAGTTAGATCAGATGGCAAATTGGATTTGGTGCTAGGTCTTTCCCTTTAGGTTTTACCCCAACAATGTTTTCATTAGTTTCGCTCACTCTCGAAATCAAGCATTTTACAGCAGGTTGGAGCAGCCTGTATCTCAGCACAGGAATAAGGTAGGGAAGAATTCTAAGGCTCATTTTGACTGCCTCCAGAAGTTAGATCAGATGGCAAATTGGATTTGGTGCTAGGTCTTTCCCTTTAGGTTTTACCCCAACAATGTTTTCATTAGTTTCGCTCACTCTCGAAATCAAGCATTTTACAGCAGGTTGGAGCAGCCTGTATCTCAGCACAGGAATAAGGTAGGGAAGAATTCAAATGCTCATTTTGACTGCCTCCAGAAGTTAGATCAGATGGCAAATTGGATTTGGTGCTAGGTCTTTCCCTTTAGGTTTTACCCCAACAATGTTTTCATTAGTTTCGCTCACTCTCGAAATCAAGCATTTTACAGCAGGTTGGAGCAGCCTGTATCTCAGCACAGGAATAAGGTAGGGAAGAATTCTAAGGATCATTTTGACTGCCTCCAGAAGTTAGATCAGATGGCAAATTGGATTTGGTGCTAGGTCTTTCCCTTTAGGTTTTACCCCAACAATGTTTTCATTAGTTTCGCTCACTCTCGAAATCAAGCATTTTACAGCAGGTTGGAGCAGCCTGTATCTCAGCACAGGAATAAGGTAGGGAAGAATTCTAAGGCTCATTTTGACTGCCTCCAGAAGTTAGATCAGATGGCAAATTGGATTTGGTGCTAGGTCTTTCCCTTTAGGTTTTACCCCAACAATGTTTTCATTAGTTTCGCTCACTCTCGAAATCAAGCATTTTACAGCAGGTTGGAGCAGCCTGTATCTCAGCACAGGAATAAGGTAGGGAAGAATTCTAAGGCTCATTTTGACTGCCTCCAGAAGTTAGATCAGATGGCAAATTGGATTTGGTGCTAGGTCTTTCCCTTTAGGTTTTACCCCAACAATGTTTTCATTAGTTTCGCTCACTCTCGAAATCAAGCATTTTACAGCAGGTTGGAGCAGCCTGTATCTCAGCACAGGAATAAGGTAGGGAAGAATTCTAAGGATCATTTTGACTGCCTCCAGAAGTTAGATCAGATGGCAAATTGGATTTGGTGCTAGGTCTTTCCCTTTAGGTTTTACCCCAACAATGTTTTCATTAGTTTCGCTCACTCTCGAAATCAAGCATTTTACAGCAGGTTGGAGCAGCCTGTATCTCAGCACAGGAATAAGGTAGGGAAGAATTCTAAGGCTCATTTTGACTGCCTCCAGAAGTTAGATCAGATGGCAAATTGGATTTGGTGCTAGGTCTTTCCCTTTAGGTTTTACCCCAACAATGTTTTCATTAGTTTCGCTCACTCTCGAAATCAAGCATTTTACAGCAGGTTGGAGCAGCCTGTATCTCAGCACAGGAATAAGGAAGGGAAGAATTCAAATGCTCATTTTGACTGCCTCCAGAAGTTAGATCAGATGGCAAATTGGATTTGGTGCTAGGTCTTTCCCTTTAGGTTTTACCCCAACAATGTTTTCATTAGTTTCGCTCACTCTCGAAATCAAGCATTTTACAGCAGGTTGGAGCAGCCTGTATCTCAGCACAGGAATAAGGTAGGGAAGAATTCTAAGGCTCATTTTGACTGCCTCCAGAAGTTAGATCAGATGGCAAATTGGATTTGGTGCTAGGTCTTTCCCTTTAGGTTTTACCCCAACAATGTTTTCATTAGTTTCGCTCACTCTCGAAATCAAGCATTTTACAGCAGGTTGGAGCAGCCTGTATCTCAGCACAGGAATAAGGTAGGGAAGAATTCTAAGGATCATTTTGACTGCCTCCAGAAGTTAGATCAGATGGCAAATTGGATTTGGTGCTAGGTCTTTCCCTTTAGGTTTTACCCCAACAATGTTTTCATTAGTTTCGCTCACTCTCGAAATCAAGCATTTTACAGCAGGTTGGAGCAGCCTGTATCTCAGCACAGGAATAAGGTAGGGAAGAATTCTAAGGCTCATTTTGACTGCCTCCAGAAGTTAGATCAGATGGCAAATTGGATTTGGTGCTAGGTCTTTCCCTTTAGGTTTTACCCCAACAATGTTTTCATTAGTTTCGCTCACTCTCGAAATCAAGCATTTTACAGCAGGTTGGAGCAGCCTGTATCTCAGCACAGGAATAAGGTAGGGAAGAATTCTAAGGATCATTTTGACTGCCTCCAGAAGTTAGATCAGATGGCAAATTGGATTTGGTGCTAGGTCTTTCCCTTTAGGTTTTACCCCAACAATGTTTTCATTAGTTTCGCTCACTCTCGAAATCAAGCATTTTACAGCAGGTTGGAGCAGCCTGTATCTCAGCACAGGAATAAGGTAGGGAAGAATTCTAAGGCTCATTTTGACTGCCTCCAGAAGTTAGATCAGATGGCAAATTGGATTTGGTGCTAGGTCTTTCCCTTTAGGTTTTACCCCAACAATGTTTTCATTAGTTTCGCTCACTCTCGAAATCAAGCATTTTACAGCAGGTTGGAGCAGCCTGTATCTCAGCACAGGAATAAGGTAGGGAAGAATTCAAATGCTCATTTTGACTGCCTCCAGAAGTTAGATCAGATGGCAAATTGGATTTGGTGCTAGGTCTTTCCCTTTAGGTTTTACCCCAACAATGTTTTCATTAGTTTCGCTCACTCTCGAAATCAAGCATTTTACAGCAGGTTGGAGCAGCCTGTATCTCAGCACAGGAATAAGGTAGGGAAGAATTCTAAGGATCATTTTGACTGCCTCCAGAAGTTAGATCAGATGGCAAATTGGATTTGGTGCTAGGTCTTTCCCTTTAGGTTTTACCCCAACAATGTTTTCATTAGTTTCGCTCACTCTCGAAATCAAGCATTTTACAGCAGGTTGGAGCAGCCTGTATCTCAGCACAGGAATAAGGTAGGGAAGAATTCTAAGGATCATTTTGACTGCCTCCAGAAGTTAGATCAGATGGCAAATTGGATTTGGTGCTAGGTCTTTCCCTTTAGGTTTTACCCCAACAATGTTTTCATTAGTTTCGCTCACTCTCGAAATCAAGCATTTTACAGCAGGTTGGAGCAGCCTGTATCTCAGCACAGGAATAAGGTAGGGAAGAATTCTAAGGCTCATTTTGACTGCCTCCAGAAGTTAGATCAGATGGCAAATTGGATTTGGTGCTAGGTCTTTCCCTTTAGGTTTTACCCCAACAATGTTTTCATTAGTTTCGCTCACTCTCGAAATCAAGCATTTTACAGCAGGTTGGAGCAGCCTGTATCTCAGCACAGGAATAAGGTAGGGAAGAATTCAAATGCTCATTTTGAATGCCTCCAGAAGTTAGATCAGATGGCAAATTGGATTTGGTGCTAGGTCTTTCCCTTTAGGTTTTACCCCAACAATGTTTTCATTAGTTTCGCTCACTCTCGAAATCAAGCATTTTACAGCAGGTTGGAGCAGCCTGTATCTCAGCACAGGAATAAGGTAGGGAAGAATTCTAAGGCTCATTTTGACTGCCTCCAGAAGTTAGATCAGATGGCAAATTGGATTTGGTGCTAGGTCTTTCCCTTTAGGTTTTACCCCAACAATGTTTTCATTAGTTTCGCTCACTCTCGAAATCAAGCATTTTACAGCAGGTTGGAGCAGCCTGTATCTCAGCACAGGAATAAGGTAGGGAAGAATTCTAAGGCTCATTTTGACTGCCTCCAGAAGTTAGATCAGATGGCAAATTGGATTTGGTGCTAGGTCTTTCCCTTTAGGTTTTACCCCAACAATGTTTTCATTAGTTTCGCTCACTCTCGAAATCAAGCATTTTACAGCAGGTTGGAGCAGCCTGTATCTCAGCACAGGAATAAGGTAGGGAAGAATTCTAAGGATCATTTTGACTGCCTCCAGAAGTTAGATCAGATGGCAAATTGGATTTGGTGCTAGGTCTTTCCCTTTAGGTTTTACCCCAACAATGTTTTCATTAGTTTCGCTCACTCTCGAAATCAAGCATTTTACAGCAGGTTGGAGCAGCCTGTATCTCAGCACAGGAATAAGGTAGGGAAGAATTCTAAGGCTCATTTTGACTGCCTCCAGAAGTTAGATCAGATGGCAAATTGGATTTGGTGCTAGGTCTTTCCCTTTAGGTTTTACCCCAACAATGTTTTCATTAGTTTCGCTCACTCTCGAAATCAAGCATTTTACAGCAGGTTGGAGCAGCCTGTATCTCAGCACAGGAATAAGGTAGGGAAGAATTCTAAGGCTCATTTTGACTGCCTCCAGAAGTTAGATCAGATGGCAAACTGGATTTGGTGCTAGGTCTTTCCCTTTAGGTTTTACCCCAACAATGTTTTCATTAGTTTCGCTCACTCTCGAAATCAAGCATTTTACAGCAGGTTGGAGCAGCCTGTATCTCAGCACAGGAATAAGGTAGGGAAGAATTCTAAGGATCATTTTGACTGCCTCCAGAAGTTAGATCAGATGGCAAATTGGATTTGGTGCTAGGTCTTTCCCTTTAGGTTTTACCCCAACAATGTTTTCATTAGTTTCGCTCACTCTCGAAATCAAGCATTTTACAGCAGGTTGGAGCAGCCTGTATCTCAGCACAGGAATAAGGTAGGGAAGAATTCAAATGCTCATTTTGACTGCCTCCAGAAGTTAGATCAGATGGCAAATTGGATTTGGTGCTAGGTCTTTCCCTTTAGGTTTTACCCCAACAATGTTTTCATTAGTTTCGCTCACTCTCGAAATCAAGCATTTTACAGCAGGTTGGAGCAGCCTGTATCTCAGCACAGGAATAAGGTAGGGAAGAATTCTAAGGCTCATTTTGACTGCCTCCAGAAGTTAGATCAGATGGCAAATTGGATTTGGTGCTAGGTCTTTCCCTTTAGGTTTTACCCCAACAATGTTTTCATTAGTTTCGCTCACTCTCGAAATCAAGCATTTTACAGCAGGTTGGAGCAGCCTGTATCTCAGCACAGGAATAAGGTAGGGAAGAATTCTAAGGATCATTTTGACTGCCTCCAGAAGTTAGATCAGATGGCAAATTGGATTTGGTGCTAGGTCTTTCCCTTTAGGTTTTACCCCAACAATGTTTTCATTAGTTTCGCTCACTCTCGAAATCAAGCATTTTACAGCAGGTTGGAGCAGCCTGTATCTCAGCACAGGAATAAGGTAGGGAAGAATTCAAATGCTCATTTTGACTGCCTCCAGAAGTTAGATCAGATGGCAAATTGGATTTGGTGCTAGGTCTTTCCCTTTAGGTTTTACCCCAACAATGTTTTCATTAGTTTCGCTCACTCTCGAAATCAAGCATTTTACAGCAGGTTGGAGCAGCCTGTATCTCAGCACAGGAATAAGGTAGGGAAGAATTCTAAGGCTCATTTTGACTGCCTCCAGAAGTTAGATCAGATGGCAAATTGGATTTGGTGCTAGGTCTTTCCCTTTAGGTTTTACCCCAACAATGTTTTCATTAGTTTCGCTCACTCTCGAAATCAAGCATTTTACAGCAGGTTGGAGCAGCCTGTATCTCAGCACAGGAATAAGGTAGGGAAGAATTCTAAGGCTCATTTTGACTGCCTCCAGAAGTTAGATCAGATGGCAAATTGGATTTGGTGCTAGGTCTTTCCCTTTAGGTTTTACCCCAACAATGTTTTCATTAGTTTCGCTCACTCTCGAAATCAAGCATTTTACAGCAGGTTGGAGCAGCCTGTATCTCAGCACAGGAATAAGGTAGGGAAGAATTCAAATGCTCATTTTGACTGCCTCCAGAAGTTAGATCAGATGGCAAATTGGATTTGGTGCTAGGTCTTTCCCTTTAGGTTTTACCCCAACAATGTTTTCATTAGTTTCGCTCACTCTCGAAATCAAGCATTTTACAGCAGGTTGGAGCAGCCTGTATCTCAGCACAGGAATAAGGTAGGGAAGAATTCTAAGGCTCATTTTGACTGCCTCCAGAAGTTAGATCAGATGGCAAATTGGATTTGGTGCTAGGTCTTTCCCTTTAGGTTTTACCCCAACAATGTTTTCATTAGTTTCGCTCACTCTCGAAATCAAGCATTTTACAGCAGGTTGGAGCAGCCTGTATCTCAGCACAGGAATAAGGTAGGGAAGAATTCTAAGGCTCATTTTGACTGCCTCCAGAAGTTAGATCAGATGGCAAATTGGATTTGGTGCTAGGTCTTTCCCTTTAGGTTTTACCCCAACAATGTTTTCATTAGTTTCGCTCACTCTCGAAATCAAGCATTTTACAGCAGGTTGGAGCAGCCTGTATCTCAGCACAGGAATAAGGTAGGGAAGAATTCTAAGGCTCATTTTGACTGCCTCCAGAAGTTAGATCAGATGGCAAATTGGATTTGGTGCTAGGTCTTTCCCTTTAGGTTTTACCCCAACAATGTTTTCATTAGTTTCGCTCACTCTCGAAATCAAGCATTTTACAGCAGGTTGGAGCAGCCTGTATCTCAGCACAGGAATAAGGTAGGGAAGAATTCTAAGGCTCATTTTGACTGCCTCCAGAAGTTAGATCAGATGGCAAATTGGATTTGGTGCTAGGTCTTTCCCTTTAGGTTTTACCCCAACAATGTTTTCATTAGTTTCGCTCACTCTCGAAATCAAGCATTTTACAGCAGGTTGGAGCAGCCTGTATCTCAGCACAGGAATAAGGTAGGGAAGAATTCTAAGGCTCATTTTGACTGCCTCCAGAAGTTAGATCAGATGGCAAATTGGATTTGGTGCTAGGTCTTTCCCTTTAGGTTTTACCCCAACAATGTTTTCATTAGTTTCGCTCACTCTCGAAATCAAGCATTTTACAGCAGGTTGGAGCAGCCTGTATCTCAGCACAGGAATAAGGTAGGGAAGAATTCTAAGGCTCATTTTGACTGCCTCCAGAAGTTAGATCAGATGGCAAATTGGATTTGGTGCTAGGTCTTTCCCTTTAGGTTTTACCCCAACAATGTTTTCATTAGTTTCGCTCACTCTCGAAATCAAGCATTTTACAGCAGGTTGGAGCAGCCTGTATCTCAGCACAGGAATAAGGTAGGGAAGAATTCTAAGGCTCATTTTGACTGCCTCCAGAAGTTAGATCAGATGGCAAATTGGATTTGGTGCTAGGTCTTTCCCTTTAGGTTTTACCCCAACAATGTTTTCATTAGTTTCGCTCACTCTCGAAATCAAGCATTTTACAGCAGGTTGGAGCAGCCTGTATCTCAGCACAGGAATAAGGTAGGGAAGAATTCTAAGGATCATTTTGACTGCCTCCAGAAGTTAGATCAGATGGCAAACTGGATTTGGTGCTAGGTCTTTCCCTTTAGGTTTTACCCCAACAATGTTTTCATTAGTTTCGCTCACTCTCGAAATCAAGCATTTTACAGCAGGTTGGAGCAGCCTGTATCTCAGCACAGGAATAAGGTAGGGAAGAATTCTAAGGATCATTTTGACTGCCTCCAGAAGTTAGATCAGATGGCAAATTGGATTTGGTGCTAGGTCTTTCCCTTTAGGTTTTACCCCAACAATGTTTTCATTAGTTTCGCTCACTCTCGAAATCAAGCATTTTACAGCAGGTTGGAGCAGCCTGTATCTCAGCACAGGAATAAGGTAGGGAAGAATTCAAATGCTCATTTTGACTGCCTCCAGAAGTTAGATCAGATGGCAAATTGGATTTGGTGCTAGGTCTTTCCCTTTAGGTTTTACCCCAACAATGTTTTCATTAGTTTCGCTCACTCTCGAAATCAAGCATTTTACAGCAGGTTGGAGCAGCCTGTATCTCAGCACAGGAATAAGGTAGGGAAGAATTCTAAGGCTCATTTTGACTGCCTCCAGAAGTTAGATCAGATGGCAAATTGGATTTGGTGCTAGGTCTTTCCCTTTAGGTTTTACCCCAACAATGTTTTCATTAGTTTCGCTCACTCTCGAAATCAAGCATTTTACAGCAGGTTGGAGCAGCCTGTATCTCAGCACAGGAATAAGGTAGGGAAGAATTCAAATGCTCATTTTGACTGCCTCCAGAAGTTAGATCAGATGGCAAATTGGATTTGGTGCTAGGTCTTTCCCTTTAGGTTTTACCCCAACAATGTTTTCATTAGTTTCGCTCACTCTCGAAATCAAGCATTTTACAGCAGGTTGGAGCAGCCTGTATCTCAGCACAGGAATAAGGTAGGGAAGAATTCTAAGGATCATTTTGACTGCCTCCAGAAGTTAGATCAGATGGCAAATTGGATTTGGTGCTAGGTCTTTCCCTTTAGGTTTTACCCCAACAATGTTTTCATTAGTTTCGCTCACTCTCGAAATCAAGCATTTTACAGCAGGTTGGAGCAGCCTGTATCTCAGCACAGGAATAAGGTAGGGAAGAATTCTAAGGCTCATTTTGACTGCCTCCAGAAGTTAGATCAGATGGCAAATTGGATTTGGTGCTAGGTCTTTCCCTTTAGGTTTTACCCCAACAATGTTTTCATTAGTTTCGCTCACTCTCGAAATCAAGCATTTTACAGCAGGTTGGAGCAGCCTGTATCTCAGCACAGGAATAAGGTAGGGAAGAATTCTAAGGCTCATTTTGACTGCCTCCAGAAGTTAGATCAGATGGCAAATTGGATTTGGTGCTAGGTCTTTCCCTTTAGGTTTTACCCCAACAATGTTTTCATTAGTTTCGCTCACTCTCGAAATCAAGCATTTTACAGCAGGTTGGAGCAGCCTGTATCTCAGCACAGGAATAAGGTAGGGAAGAATTCTAAGGATCATTTTGACTGCCTCCAGAAGTTAGATCAGATGGCAAATTGGATTTGGTGCTAGGTCTTTCCCTTTAGGTTTTACCCCAACAATGTTTTCATTAGTTTCGCTCACTCTCGAAATCAAGCATTTTACAGCAGGTTGGAGCAGCCTGTATCTCAGCACAGGAATAAGGTAGGGAAGAATTCTAAGGCTCATTTTGACTGCCTCCAGAAGTTAGATCAGATGGCAAATTGGATTTGGTGCTAGGTCTTTCCCTTTAGGTTTTACCCCAACAATGTTTTCATTAGTTTCGCTCACTCTCGAAATCAAGCATTTTACAGCAGGTTGGAGCAGCCTGTATCTCAGCACAGGAATAAGGAAGGGAAGAATTCAAATGCTCATTTTGACTGCCTCCAGAAGTTAGATCAGATGGCAAATTGGATTTGGTGCTAGGTCTTTCCCTTTAGGTTTTACCCCAACAATGTTTTCATTAGTTTCGCTCACTCTCGAAATCAAGCATTTTACAGCAGGTTGGAGCAGCCTGTATCTCAGCACAGGAATAAGGTAGGGAAGAATTCTAAGGATCATTTTGACTGCCTCCAGAAGTTAGATCAGATGGCAAATTGGATTTGGTGCTAGGTCTTTCCCTTTAGGTTTTACCCCAACAATGTTTTCATTAGTTTCGCTCACTCTCGAAATCAAGCATTTTACAGCAGGTTGGAGCAGCCTGTATCTCAGCACAGGAATAAGGTAGGGAAGAATTCTAAGGCTCATTTTGACTGCCTCCAGAAGTTAGATCAGATGGCAAATTGGATTTGGTGCTAGGTCTTTCCCTTTAGGTTTTACCCCAACAATGTTTTCATTAGTTTCGCTCACTCTCGAAATCAAGCATTTTACAGCAGGTTGGAGCAGCCTGTATCTCAGCACAGGAATAAGGTAGGGAAGAATTCTAAGGATCATTTTGACTGCCTCCAGAAGTTAGATCAGATGGCAAATTGGATTTGGTGCTAGGTCTTTCCCTTTAGGTTTTACCCCAACAATGTTTTCATTAGTTTCGCTCACTCTCGAAATCAAGCATTTTACAGCAGGTTGGAGCAGCCTGTATCTCAGCACAGGAATAAGGTAGGGAAGAATTCTAAGGCTCATTTTGACTGCCTCCAGAAGTTAGATCAGATGGCAAATTGGATTTGGTGCTAGGTCTTTCCCTTTAGGTTTTACCCCAACAATGTTTTCATTAGTTTCGCTCACTCTCGAAATCAAGCATTTTACAGCAGGTTGGAGCAGCCTGTATCTCAGCACAGGAATAAGGTAGGGAAGAATTCAAATGCTCATTTTGACTGCCTCCAGAAGTTAGATCAGATGGCAAATTGGATTTGGTGCTAGGTCTTTCCCTTTAGGTTTTACCCCAACAATGTTTTCATTAGTTTCGCTCACTCTCGAAATCAAGCATTTTACAGCAGGTTGGAGCAGCCTGTATCTCAGCACAGGAATAAGGTAGGGAAGAATTCTAAGGATCATTTTGACTGCCTCCAGAAGTTAGATCAGATGGCAAATTGGATTTGGTGCTAGGTCTTTCCCTTTAGGTTTTACCCCAACAATGTTTTCATTAGTTTCGCTCACTCTCGAAATCAAGCATTTTACAGCAGGTTGGAGCAGCCTGTATCTCAGCACAGGAATAAGGTAGGGAAGAATTCTAAGGATCATTTTGACTGCCTCCAGAAGTTAGATCAGATGGCAAATTGGATTTGGTGCTAGGTCTTTCCCTTTAGGTTTTACCCCAACAATGTTTTCATTAGTTTCGCTCACTCTCGAAATCAAGCATTTTACAGCAGGTTGGAGCAGCCTGTATCTCAGCACAGGAATAAGGTAGGGAAGAATTCTAAGGCTCATTTTGACTGCCTCCAGAAGTTAGATCAGATGGCAAATTGGATTTGGTGCTAGGTCTTTCCCTTTAGGTTTTACCCCAACAATGTTTTCATTAGTTTCGCTCACTCTCGAAATCAAGCATTTTACAGCAGGTTGGAGCAGCCTGTATCTCAGCACAGGAATAAGGTAGGGAAGAATTCAAATGCTCATTTTGAATGCCTCCAGAAGTTAGATCAGATGGCAAATTGGATTTGGTGCTAGGTCTTTCCCTTTAGGTTTTACCCCAACAATGTTTTCATTAGTTTCGCTCACTCTCGAAATCAAGCATTTTACAGCAGGTTGGAGCAGCCTGTATCTCAGCACAGGAATAAGGTAGGGAAGAATTCTAAGGATCATTTTGACTGCCTCCAGAAGTTAGATCAGATGGCAAATTGGATTTGGTGCTAGGTCTTTCCCTTTAGGTTTTACCCCAACAATGTTTTCATTAGTTTCGCTCACTCTCGAAATCAAGCATTTTACAGCAGGTTGGAGCAGCCTGTATCTCAGCACAGGAATAAGGTAGGGAAGAATTCTAAGGCTCATTTTGACTGCCTCCAGAAGTTAGATCAGATGGCAAATTGGATTTGGTGCTAGGTCTTTCCCTTTAGGTTTTACCCCAACAATGTTTTCATTAGTTTCGCTCACTCTCGAAATCAAGCATTTTACAGCAGGTTGGAGCAGCCTGTATCTCAGCACAGGAATAAGGTAGGGAAGAATTCTAAGGATCATTTTGACTGCCTCCAGAAGTTAGATCAGATGGCAAATTGGATTTGGTGCTAGGTCTTTCCCTTTAGGTTTTACCCCAACAATGTTTTCATTAGTTTCGCTCACTCTCGAAATCAAGCATTTTACAGCAGGTTGGAGCAGCCTGTATCTCAGCACAGGAATAAGGTAGGGAAGAATTCTAAGGATCATTTTGACTGCCTCCAGAAGTTAGATCAGATGGCAAATTGGATTTGGTGCTAGGTCTTTCCCTTTAGGTTTTACCCCAACAATGTTTTCATTAGTTTCGCTCACTCTCGAAATCAAGCATTTTACAGCAGGTTGGAGCAGCCTGTATCTCAGCACAGGAATAAGGTAGGGAAGAATTCTAAGGATCATTTTGACTGCCTCCAGAAGTTAGATCAGATGGCAAATTGGATTTGGTGCTAGGTCTTTCCCTTTAGGTTTTACCCCAACAATGTTTTCATTAGTTTCGCTCACTCTCGAAATCAAGCATTTTACAGCAGGTTGGAGCAGCCTGTATCTCAGCACAGGAATAAGGTAGGGAAGAATTCTAAGGATCATTTTGACTGCCTCCAGAAGTTAGATCAGATGGCAAATTGGATTTGGTGCTAGGTCTTTCCCTTTAGGTTTTACCCCAACAATGTTTTCATTAGTTTCGCTCACTCTCGAAATCAAGCATTTTACAGCAGGTTGGAGCAGCCTGTATCTCAGCACAGGAATAAGGTAGGGAAGAATTCTAAGGCTCATTTTGACTGCCTCCAGAAGTTAGATCAGATGGCAAATTGGATTTGGTGCTAGGTCTTTCCCTTTAGGTTTTACCCCAACAATGTTTTCATTAGTTTCGCTCACTCTCGAAATCAAGCATTTTACAGCAGGTTGGAGCAGCCTGTATCTCAGCACAGGAATAAGGTAGGGAAGAATTCTAAGGCTCATTTTGACTGCCTCCAGAAGTTAGATCAGATGGCAAATTGGATTTGGTGCTAGGTCTTTCCCTTTAGGTTTTACCCCAACAATGTTTTCATTAGTTTCGCTCACTCTCGAAATCAAGCATTTTACAGCAGGTTGGAGCAGCCTGTATCTCAGCACAGGAATAAGGTAGGGAAGAATTCTAAGGCTCATTTTGACTGCCTCCAGAAGTTAGATCAGACGGCAAATTGGATTTGGTGTTAGGTCTTTCCCTTTAGGTTTTACCCCAACAATGTTTTCATTAGTTTCGCTCACTCTCGAAATCAAGCATTTTACAGCAGGTTGGAGCAGCCTGTATCTCAGCACAGGAATAAGGTAGGGAAGAATTCTAAGGCTCATTTTGACTGCCTCCAGAAGTTAGATCAGATGGCAAATTGGATTTGGTGCTAGGTCTTTCCCTTTAGGTTTTACCCCAACAATGTTTTCATTAGTTTCGCTCACTCTCGAAATCAAGCATTTTACAGCAGGTTGGAGCAGCCTGTATCTCAGCACAGGAATAAGGTAGGGAAGAATTCTAAGGCTCATTTTGACTGCCTCCAGAAGTTAGATCAGATGGCAAATTGGATTTGGTGCTAGGTCTTTCCCTTTAGGTTTTACCCCAACAATGTTTTCATTAGTTTCGCTCACTCTCGAAATCAAGCATTTTACAGCAGGTTGGAGCAGCCTGTATCTCAGCACAGGAATAAGGTAGGGAAGAATTCTAAGGCTCATTTTGACTGCCTCCAGAAGTTAGATCAGATGGCAAATTGGATTTGGTGCTAGGTCTTTCCCTTTAGGTTTTACCCCAACAATGTTTTCATTAGTTTCGCTCACTCTCGAAATCAAGCATTTTACAGCAGGTTGGAGCAGCCTGTATCTCAGCACAGGAATAAGGTAGGGAAGAATTCTAAGGATCATTTTGACTGCCTCCAGAAGTTAGATCAGATGGCAAATTGGATTTGGTGCTAGGTCTTTCCCTTTAGGTTTTACCCCAACAATGTTTTCATTAGTTTCGCTCACTCTCGAAATCAAGCATTTTACAGCAGGTTGGAGCAGCCTGTATCTCAGCACAGGAATAAGGTAGGGAAGAATTCTAAGGCTCATTTTGACTGCCTCCAGAAGTTAGATCAGATGGCAAATTGGATTTGGTGCTAGGTCTTTCCCTTTAGGTTTTACCCCAACAATGTTTTCATTAGTTTCGCTCACTCTCGAAATCAAGCATTTTACAGCAGGTTGGAGCAGCCTGTATCTCAGCACAGGAATAAGGTAGGGAAGAATTCTAAGGATCATTTTGACTGCCTCCAGAAGTTAGATCAGATGGCAAATTGGATTTGGTGCTAGGTCTTTCCCTTTAGGTTTTACCCCAACAATGTTTTCATTAGTTTCGCTCACTCTCGAAATCAAGCATTTTACAGCAGGTTGGAGCAGCCTGTATCTCAGCACAGGAATAAGGTAGGGAAGAATTCTAAGGATCATTTTGACTGCCTCCAGAAGTTAGATCAGATGGCAAATTGGATTTGGTGCTAGGTCTTTCCCTTTAGGTTTTACCCCAACAATGTTTTCATTAGTTTCGCTCACTCTCGAAATCAAGCATTTTACAGCAGGTTGGAGCAGCCTGTATCTCAGCACAGGAAAAAGGTAGGGAAGAATTCTAAGGATCATTTTGACTGCCTCCAGAAGTTAGATCAGATGGCAAATTGGATTTGGTGCTAGGTCTTTCCCTTTAGGTTTTACCCCAACAATGTTTTCATTAGTTTCGCTCACTCTCGAAATCAAGCATTTTACAGCAGGTTGGAGCAGCCTGTATCTCAGCACAGGAATAAGGTAGGGAAGAATTCAAATGCTCATTTTGACTGCCTCCAGAAGTTAGATCAGATGGCAAATTGGATTTGGTGCTAGGTCTTTCCCTTTAGGTTTTACCCCAACAATGTTTTCATTAGTTTCGCTCACTCTCGAAATCAAGCATTTTACAGCAGGTTGGAGCAGCCTGTATCTCAGCACAGGAATAAGGTAGGGAAGAATTCTAAGGATCATTTTGACTGCCTCCAGAAGTTAGATCAGATGGCAAATTGGATTTGGTGCTAGGTCTTTCCCTTTAGGTTTTACCCCAACAATGTTTTCATTAGTTTCGCTCACTCTCGAAATCAAGCATTTTACAGCAGGTTGGAGCAGCCTGTATCTCAGCACAGGAATAAGGTAGGGAAGAATTCTAAGGCTCATTTTGACTGCCTCCAGAAGTTAGATCAGATGGCAAATTGGATTTGGTGCTAGGTCTTTCCCTTTAGGTTTTACCCCAACAATGTTTTCATTAGTTTCGCTCACTCTCGAAATCAAGCATTTTACAGCAGGTTGGAGCAGCCTGTATCTCAGCACAGGAATAAGGTAGGGAAGAATTCTAAGGCTCATTTTGACTGCCTCCAGAAGTTAGATCAGATGGCAAATTGGATTTGGTGCTAGGTCTTTCCCTTTAGGTTTTACCCCAACAATGTTTTCATTAGTTTCGCTCACTCTCGAAATCAAGCATTTTACAGCAGGTTGGAGCAGCCTGTATCTCAGCACAGGAATAAGGTAGGGAAGAATTCTAAGGATCATTTTGACTGCCTCCAGAAGTTAGATCAGATGGTAAATTGGATTTGGTGCTAGGTCTTTCCCTTTAGGTTTTACCCCAACAATGTTTTCATTAGTTTCGCTCACTCTCGAAATCAAGCATTTTACAGCAGGTTGGAGCAGCCTGTATCTCAGCACAGGAATAAGGTAGGGAAGAATTCTAAGGATCATTTTGACTGCCTCCAGAAGTTAGATCAGATGGCAAATTGGATTTGGTGCTAGGTCTTTCCCTTTAGGTTTTACCCCAACAATGTTTTCATTAGTTTCGCTCACTCTCGAAATCAAGCATTTTACAGCAGGTTGGAGCAGCCTGTATCTCAGCACAGGAATAAGGTAGGGAAGAATTCTAAGGATCATTTTGACTGCCTCCAGAAGTTAGATCAGATGGCAAATTGGATTTGGTGCTAGGTCTTTCCCTTTAGGTTTTACCCCAACAATGTTTTCATTAGTTTCGCTCACTCTCGAAATCAAGCATTTTACAGCAGGTTGGAGCAGCCTGTATCTCAGCACAGGAAAAAGGTAGGGAAGAATTCAAATGCTCATTTTGACTGCCTCCAGAAGTTAGATCAGATGGCAAATTGGATTTGGTGCTAGGTCTTTCCCTTTAGGTTTTACCCCAACAATGTTTTCATTAGTTTCGCTCACTCTCGAAATCAAGCATTTTACAGCAGGTTGGAGCAGCCTGTATCTCAGCACAGGAATAAGGTAGGGAAGAATTCTAAGGATCATTTTGACTGCCTCCAGAAGTTAGATCAGATGGCAAATTGGATTTGGTGCTAGGTCTTTCCCTTTAGGTTTTACCCCAACAATGTTTTCATTAGTTTCGCTCACTCTCGAAATCAAGCATTTTACAGCAGGTTGGAGCAGCCTGTATCTCAGCACAGGAATAAGGTAGGGAAGAATTCTAAGGCTCATTTTGACTGCCTCCAGAAGTTAGATCAGATGGCAAATTGGATTTGGTGCTAGGTCTTTCCCTTTAGGTTTTACCCCAACAATGTTTTCATTAGTTTCGCTCACTCTCGAAATCAAGCATTTTACAGCAGGTTGGAGCAGCCTGTATCTCAGCACAGGAATAAGGTAGGGAAGAATTCAAATGCTCATTTTGACTGCCTCCAGAAGTTAGATCAGATGGCAAATTGGATTTGGTGCTAGGTCTTTCCCTTTAGGTTTTACCCCAACAATGTTTTCATTAGTTTCGCTCACTCTCGAAATCAAGCATTTTACAGCAGGTTGGAGCAGCCTGTATCTCAGCACAGGAATAAGGTAGGGAAGAATTCTAAGGCTCATTTTGACTGCCTCCAGAAGTTAGATCAGATGGCAAATTGGATTTGGTGCTAGGTCTTTCCCTTTAGGTTTTACCCCAACAATGTTTTCATTAGTTTCGCTCACTCTCGAAATCAAGCATTTTACAGCAGGTTGGAGCAGCCTGTATCTCAGCACAGGAATAAGGTAGGGAAGAATTCTAAGGCTCATTTTGACTGCCTCCAGAAGTTAGATCAGATGGCAAATTGGATTTGGTGCTAGGTCTTTCCCTTTAGGTTTTACCCCAACAATGTTTTCATTAGTTTCGCTCACTCTCGAAATCAAGCATTTTACAGCAGGTTGGAGCAGCCTGTATCTCAGCACAGGAATAAGGTAGGGAAGAATTCTAAGGCTCATTTTGACTGCCTCCAGAAGTTAGATCAGATGGCAAATTGGATTTGGTGCTAGGTCTTTCCCTTTAGGTTTTACCCCAACAATGTTTTCATTAGTTTCGCTCACTCTCGAAATCAAGCATTTTACAGCAGGTTGGAGCAGCCTGTATCTCAGCACAGGAATAAGGTAGGGAAGAATTCTAAGGCTCATTTTGACTGCCTCCAGAAGTTAGATCAGATGGCAAATTGGATTTGGTGCTAGGTCTTTCCCTTTAGGTTTTACCCCAACAATGTTTTCATTAGTTTCGCTCACTCTCGAAATCAAGCATTTTACAGCAGGTTGGAGCAGCCTGTATCTCAGCACAGGAATAAGGTAGGGAAGAATTCAAATGCTCATTTTGACTGCCTCCAGAAGTTAGATCAGATGGCAAATTGGATTTGGTGCTAGGTCTTTCCCTTTAGGTTTTACCCCAACAATGTTTTCATTAGTTTCGCTCACTCTCGAAATCAAGCATTTTACAGCAGGTTGGAGCAGCCTGTATCTCAGCACAGGAATAAGGTAGGGAAGAATTCTAAGGATCATTTTGACTGCCTCCAGAAGTTAGATCAGATGGCAAATTGGATTTGGTGCTAGGTCTTTCCCTTTAGGTTTTACCCCAACAATGTTTTCATTAGTTTCGCTCACTCTCGAAATCAAGCATTTTACAGCAGGTTGGAGCAGCCTGTATCTCAGCACAGGAATAAGGTAGGGAAGAATTCAAATGCTCATTTTGACTGCCTCCAGAAGTTAGATCAGATGGCAAATTGGATTTGGTGCTAGGTCTTTCCCTTTAGGTTTTACCCCAACAATGTTTTCATTAGTTTCGCTCACTCTCGAAATCAAGCATTTTACAGCAGGTTGGAGCAGCCTGTATCTCAGCACAGGAATAAGGTAGGGAAGAATTCAAATGCTCATTTTGACTGCCTCCAGAAGTTAGATCAGATGGCAAATTGGATTTGGTGCTAGGTCTTTCCCTTTAGGTTTTACCCCAACAATGTTTTCATTAGTTTCGCTCACTCTCGAAATCAAGCATTTTACAGCAGGTTGGAGCAGCCTGTATCTCAGCACAGGAATAAGGTAGGGAAGAATTCTAAGGATCATTTTGACTGCCTCCAGAAGTTAGATCAGATGGCAAATTGGATTTGGTGCTAGGTCTTTCCCTTTAGGTTTTACCCCAACAATGTTTTCATTAGTTTCGCTCACTCTCGAAATCAAGCATTTTACAGCAGGTTGGAGCAGCCTGTATCTCAGCACAGGAAAAAGGTAGGGAAGAATTCTAAGGATCATTTTGACTGCCTCCAGAAGTTAGATCAGATGGCAAATTGGATTTGGTGCTAGGTCTTTCCCTTTAGGTTTTACCCCAACAATGTTTTCATTAGTTTCGCTCACTCTCGAAATCAAGCATTTTACAGCAGGTTGGAGCAGCCTGTATCTCAGCACAGGAATAAGGTAGGGAAGAATTCAAATGCTCATTTTGACTGCCTCCAGAAGTTAGATCAGATGGCAAATTGGATTTGGTGCTAGGTCTTTCCCTTTAGGTTTTACCCCAACAATGTTTTCATTAGTTTCGCTCACTCTCGAAATCAAGCATTTTACAGCAGGTTGGAGCAGCCTGTATCTCAGCACAGGAATAAGGTAGGGAAGAATTCTAAGGATCATTTTGACTGCCTCCAGAAGTTAG
>NW_027144894.1:0-30920 GCF_026170545.1 Melanerpes formicivorus
ATTGGCCATCTGATCTAACTTCTGGAGGCAGTCAAAATGATCCTTAGAATTCTTCCCTACCTTATTCCTGTGCTGAGATACAGGCTGCTCCAACCTGCTGTAAAATGCTTGATTTCGAGAGTGAGCGAAACTAATGAAAACATTGTTGGGGTAAAACCTAAAGGGAAAGACCTAGCTCCAAATCCAATTTGCCATCTGATCTAACTTCTGGAGGCAGTCAAAATGAGTATTTGAATTCTTCCCTACCTTATTCCTGTGCTGAGATACAGGCTGCTCCAACCTGCTGTAAAATGCTTGATTTCGAGAGTGAGCGAAACTAATGAAAACATTGTTGGGGTAAAACCTAAAGGGAAAGACCTAGCACCAAATCCAATTTGCCATCTGATCTAACTTCTGGAGGCAGTCAAAAATGATCCTTAGAATTCTTCCCTACCTTATTCCTGTGCTGAGATACAGGCTGCTCCAACCTGCTGTAAAATGCTTGATTTCGAGAGTGAGCGAAACTAATGAAAACATTGTTGAGGTAAAACCTAAAGGGAAAGACCTAGCACCAAATTCCATTGGCCATCTGATCTAACTTCTGGAGGCAGTCAAAATGATCCTTAGAATTCTTCCCTACCTTATTCCTGTGCTGAGATACAGGCTGCTCCAACCTGCTGTAAAATGCTTGATTTCGAGAGTGAGCGAAACTAATGAAAACATTGTTGGGGTAAAACCTAAAGGGAAAGACCTAGCACCAAATCCAATTTGCCATCTGATCTAACTTCTGGAGGCAGTCAAAATGATCCTTAGAATTCTTCCCTACCTTATTCCTGTGCTGAGATACAGGCTGCTCCAACCTGCTGTAAAATGCTTGATTTCGAGAGTGAGCGAAACTAATGAAAACATTGTTGGGGTAAAACCTAAAGGGAAAGACCTAGCACCAAATTCCATTGGCCATCTGATCTAACTTCTGGAGGCAGTCAAAATGAGTATTTGAATTCTTCCCTACCTTATTCCTGTGCTGAGATACAGGCTGCTCCAACCTGCTGTAAAATGCTTGATTTCGAGAGTGAGCGAAACTAATGAAAACATTGTTGGGGTAAAACCTAAAGGGAAAGACCTAGCACCAAATCCAATTTGCCATCTGATCTAACTTCTGGAGGCAGTCAAAATGATCCTTAGAATTCTTCCCTACCTTATTCCTGTGCTGAGATACAGGCTGCTCCAACCTGCTGTAAAATGCTTGATTTCGAGAGTGAGCGAAACTAATGAAAACATTGTTGGGGTAAAACCTAAAGGGAAAGACCTAGCACCAAATTCCATTGGCCATCTGATCTAACTTCTGGAGGCAGTCAAAATGATCCTTAGAATTCTTCCCTACCTTATTCCTGTGCTGAGATACAGGCTGCTCCAACCTGCTGTAAAATGCTTGATTTCGAGAGTGAGCGAAACTAATGAAAACATTGTTGGGGTAAAACCTAAAGGGAAAGACCTAGCACCAAATTCCATTGGCCATCTGATCTAACTTCTGGAGGCAGTCAAAATGATCCTTAGAATTCTTCCCTACCTTATTCCTGTGCTGAGATACAGGCTGCTCCAACCTGCTGTAAAATGCTTGATTTCGAGAGTGAGCGAAACTAATGAAAACATTGTTGGGGTAAAACCTAAAGGGAAAGACCTAGCACCAAATCCAATTTGCCATCTGATCTAACTTCTGGAGGCAGTCAAAATGATCCTTAGAATTCTTCCCTACCTTATTCCTGTGCTGAGATACAGGCTGCTCCAACCTGCTGTAAAATGCTTGATTTCGAGAGTGAGCGAAACTAATGAAAACATTGTTGGGGTAAAACCTAAAGGGAAAGACCTAGCACCAAATCCAATTTGCCATCTGATCTAACTTCTGGAGGCAGTCAAAATGATCCTTAGAATTCTTCCCTACCTTATTCCTGTGCTGAGATACAGGCTGCTCCAACCTGCTGTAAAATGCTTGATTTCGAGAGTGAGCGAAACTAATGAAAACATTGTTGGGCTAAAACCTAAAGGGAAAGACCTAGCACCAAATCCAATTTGCCATCTGATCTAACTTCTGGAGGCAGTCAAAATGAGTATTTGAATTCTTCCCTACCTTATTCCTGTGCTGAGATACAGGCTGCTCCAACCTGCTGTAAAATGCTTGATTTCAAGAGTGAGCGAAACTAATGAAAACATTGTTGGGGTAAAACCTAAAGGGAAAGACCTAGCACCAAATCCAATTTGCCATCTGATCTAACTTCTGGAGGCAGTCAAAATGAGTATTTGAATTCTTCCCTACCTTATTCCTGTGCTGAGATACAGGCTGCTCCAACCTGCTGTAAAATGCTTGATTTTGAGAGTGAGCGAAACTAATTAAAACATTGTTGGGGTAAAACCTAAAGGGAAAGACCTAGCACCAAATCCAATTTGCCATCTGATCTAACTTCTGGAGGCAGTCAAAATGATCCTTAGAATTCTTCCCTACCTTATTCCTGTGCTGAGATACAGGCTGCTCCAACCTGCTGTAAAATGCTTGATTTCGAGAGTGAGCGAAACTAATGAAAACATTGTTGGGGTAAAACCTAAAGGGAAAGACCTAGCACCAAATCCAATTTGCCATCTGATCTAACTTCTGGAGGCAGTCAAAATGAGCCTTAGAATTCTTCCCTACCTTATTCCTGTGCTGAGATACAGGCTGCTCCAACCTGCTGTAAAATGCTTGATTTCGAGAGTGAGCGAAACTAATGAAAACATTGTTGGGGTAAAACCTAAAGGGAAAGACCTAGCACCAAATTCCATTGGCCATCTGATCTAACTTCTGGAGGCAGTCAAAATGATCCTTAGAATTCTTCCCTACCTTATTCCTGTGCTGAGATACAGGCTGCTCCAACCTGCTGTAAAATGCTTGATTTCGAGAGTGAGCGAAACTAATGAAAACATTGTTGGGGTAAAACCTAAAGGGAAAGACCTAGCACCAAATCCAATTTGCCATCTGATCTAACTTCTGGAGGCAGTCAAAATGATCCTTAGAATTCTTCCCTACCTTATTCCTGTGCTGAGATACAGGCTGCTCCAACCTGCTGTAAAATGCTTGATTTCGAGAGTGAGCGAAACTAATGAAAACATTGTTGGGGTAAAACCTAAAGGGAAAGACCTAGCACCAAATCCAATTTGCCATCTGATCTAACTTCTGGAGGCAGTCAAAATGAGCCTTAGAATTCTTCCCTACCTTATTCCTGTGCTGAGATACAGGCTGCTCCAACCTGCTGTAAAATGCTTGATTTCGAGAGTGAGCAAAACTAATGAAAACATTGTTGGGGTAAAACCTAAAGGGAAAGACCTAGCACCAAATTCCATTGGCCATCTGATCTAACTTCTGGAGGCAGTCAAAATGATCCTTAGAATTCTTCCCTACCTTATTCCTGTGCTGAGATACAGGCTGCTCCAACCTGCTGTAAAATGCTTGATTTCGAGAGTGAGCGAAACTAATGAAAACATTGTTGGGGTAAAACCTAAAGGGAAAGACCTAGCACCAAATTCCATTGGCCATCTGATCTAACTTCTGGAGGCAGTCAAAATGATCCTTAGAATTCTTCCCTACCTTATTCCTGTGCTGAGATACAGGCTGATCCAACCTGCTGTAAAATGCTTGATTTCGAGAGTGAGCGAAACTAATGAAAACATTGTTGGGGTGAAACCTAAAGGGAAAGACCTAGCACCAAATCCAATTTGCCATCTGATCTAACTTCTGGAGGCAGTCAAAATGATCCTTAGAATTCTTCCCTACCTTATTCCTGTGCTGAGATACAGGCTGCTCCAACCTGCTGTAAAATGCTTGATTTCGAGAGTGAGCGAAACTAATGAAAACATTGTTGGGGTAAAACCTAAAGGGAAAGGCCTAGCACCAAATTGCATTGGCCATCTGATCTAACTTCTGGAGGCAGTCAAAATGATCCTTAGAATTCTTCCCTACCTTATTCCTGTGCTGAGATACAGGCTGCTCCAACCTGCTGTAAAATGCTTGATTTCAAGAGTGAGCGAAACTAATGAAAACATTGTTGGGGTAAAACCTAAAGGGAAAGGCCTAGCACCAAATTGCATTGGCCATCTGATCTAACTTCTGGAGGCAGTCAAAATGAGTATTTGAATTCTTCCCTACCTTATTCCTGTGCTGAGATACAGGCTGCTCCAACCTGCTGTAAAATGCTTGATTTCGAGAGTGAGCGAAACTAATGAAAACATTGTTGGGGTAAAACCTAAAGGGAAAGGCCTAGCTCCAAATTGCATTGGCCATCTGATCTAACTTCTGGAGGCAGTCAAAATGAGTATTTGAATTCTTCCCTACCTTATTCCTGTGCTGAGATACAGGCTGCTCCAACCTGCTGTAAAATGCTTGATTTTGAGAGTGAGCGAAACTAATGAAAACATTGTTGGGGTAAAACCTAAAGGGAAAGACCTAGCACCAAATCCAATTTGCCATCTGATCTAACTTCTGGAGGCAGTCAAAATGATCCTTAGAATTCTTCCCTACCTTATTCCTGTGCTGAGATACAGGCTGCTCCAACCTGCTGTAAAATGCTTGATTTCGAGAGTGAGCGAAACTAATGAAAACATTGTTGGGGTAAAACCTAAAGGGAAAGACCTAGCACCAAATCCAATTTGCCATCTGATCTAACTTCTGGAGGCAGTCAAAATGATCCTTAGAATTCTTCCCTACCTTATTCCTGTGCTGAGATACAGGCTGCTCCAACCTGCTGTAAAATGCTTGATTTCGAGAGTGAGCGAAACTAATGAAAACATTGTTGGGGTAAAACCTAAAGGGAAAGACCTAGCACCAAATCCAATTTGCCATCTGATCTAACTTCTGGAGGCAGTCAAAATGATCCTTAGAATTCTTCCCTACCTTATTCCTGTGCTGAGATACAGGCTGCTCCAACCTGCTGTAAAATGCTTGATTTCGAGAGTGAGCGAAACTAATGAAAACATTGTTGGGGTAAAACCTAAAGGGAAAGGCCTAGCACCAAATTGCATTGGCCATCTGATCTAACTTCTGGAGGCAGTCAAAATGAGTATTTGAATTCTTCCCTACCTTATTCCTGTGCTGAGATACAGGCTGCTCCAACCTGCTGTAAAATGCTTGATTTTGAGAGTGAGCGAAACTAATGAAAACATTGTTGGGGTAAAACCTAAAGGGAAAGACCTAGCACCAAATCCAATTTGCCATCTGATCTAACTTCTGGAGGCAGTCAAAATGATCCTTAGAATTCTTCCCTACCTTATTCCTGTGCTGAGATACAGGCTGCTCCAACCTGCTGTAAAATGCTTGATTTCGAGAGTGAGCGAAACTAATGAAAACATTGTTGGGGTAAAACCTAAAGGGAAAGACCTAGCACCAAATCCAATTTGCCATCTGATCTAACTTCTGGAGGCAGTCAAAATGATCCTTAGAATTCTTCCCTACCTTATTCCTGTGCTGAGATACAGGCTGCTCCAACCTGCTGTAAAATGCTTGATTTCGAGAGTGAGCGAAACTAATGAAAACATTGTTGGGGTAAAACCTAAAGGGAAAGACCTAGCACCAAATCCAATTTGCCATCTGATCTAACTTCTGGAGGCAGTCAAAATGATCCTTAGAATTCTTCCCTACCTTATTCCTGTGCTGAGATACAGGCTGCTCCAACCTGCTGTAAAATGCTTGATTTCGAGAGTGAGCGAAACTAATGAAAACATTGTTGGGGTAAAACCTAAAGGGAAAGACCTAGCACCAAATCCAATTTGCCATCTGATCTAACTTCTGGAGGCAGTCAAAATGATCCTTAGAATTCTTCCCTACCTTATTCCTGTGCTGAGATACAGGCTGCTCCAACCTGCTGTAAAATGCTTGATTTCGAGAGTGAGCGAAACTAATGAAAACATTGTTGGGGTAAAACCTAAAGGGAAAGACCTAGCACCAAATCCAATTTGCCATCTGATCTAACTTCTGGAGGCAGTCAAAATGATCCTTAGAATTCTTCCCTACCTTATTCCTGTGCTGAGATACAGGCTGCTCCAACCTGCTGTAAAATGCTTGATTTCGAGAGTGAGCGAAACTAATGAAAACATTGTTGGGGTAAAACCTAAAGGGAAAGACCTAGCACCAAATCCAATTTGCCATCTGATCTAACTTCTGGAGGCAGTCAAAATGATCCTTAGAATTCTTCCCTACCTTATTCCTGTGCTGAGATACAGGCTGCTCCAACCTGCTGTAAAATGCTTGATTTCGAGAGTGAGCGAAACTAATGAAAACATTGTTGGGGTAAAACCTAAAGGGAAAGACCTAGCACCAAATCCAATTTGCCATCTGATCTAACTTCTGGAGGCAGTCAAAATGATCCTTAGAATTCTTCCCTACCTTATTCCTGTGCTGAGATACAGGCTGCTCCAACCTGCTGTAAAATGCTTGATTTCGAGAGTGAGCGAAACTAATGAAAACATTGTTGGGGTAAAAGCTAAAGGGAAAGACCTAGCACCAAATCCAATTTGCCATCTGATCTAACTTCTGGAGGCAGTCAAAATGATCCTTAGAATTCTTCCCTACCTTATTCCTGTGCTGAGATACAGGCTGCTCCAACCTGCTGTAAAATGCTTGATTTCGAGAGTGAGCGAAACTAATGAAAACATTGTTGGGGTAAAACCTAAAGGGAAAGACCTAGTACCAAATCCAATTTGCCATCTGATCTAACTTCTGGAGGCAGTCAAAATGATCCTTAGAATTCTTCCCTACCTTATTCCTGTGCTGAGATACAGGCTGCTCCAACCTGCTGTAAAATGCTTGATTTCGAGAGTGAGCGAAACTAATGAAAACATTGTTGGGGTAAAACCTAAAGGGAAAGACCTAGCACCAAATCCAATTTGCCATCTGATCTAACTTCTGGAGGCAGTCAAAATGATCCTTAGAATTCTTCCCTACCTTATTCCTGTGCTGAGATACAGGCTGCTCCAACCTGCTGTAAAATGCTTGATTTCGAGAGTGAGCGAAACTAATGAAAACATTGTTGGGGTAAAACCTAAAGGGAAAGACCTAGCACCAAATCCAATTTGCCATCTGATCTAACTTCTGGAGGCAGTCAAAATGATCCTTAGAATTCTTCCCTACCTTATTCCTGTGCTGAGATACAGGCTGCTCCAACCTGCTGTAAAATGCTTGATTTCGAGAGTGAGCGAAACTAATGAAAACATTGTTGGGGTAAAACCTAAAGGGAAAGACCTAGCACCAAATCCAATTTGCCATCTGATCTAACTTCTGGAGGCAGTCAAAATGATCCTTAGAATTCTTCCCTACCTTATTCCTGTGCTGAGATACAGGCTGCTCCAACCTGCTGTAAAATGCTTGATTTCGAGAGTGAGCGAAACTAATGAAAACATTGTTGGGGTAAAACCTAAAGGGAAAGACCTAGCACCAAATCCAATTTGCCATCTGATCTAACTTCTGGAGGCAGTCAAAATGATCCTTAGAATTCTTCCCTACCTTATTCCTGTGCTGAGATACTGGCTGCTCCAACCTGCTGTAAAATGCTTGATTTCGAGAGTGAGCGAAACTAATGAAAACATTGTTGGGGTAAAACCTAAAGGGAAAGACCTAGCACCAAATCCAATTTGCCATCTGATCTAACTTCTGGAGGCAGTCAAAATGATCCTTAGAATTCTTCCCTACCTTATTCCTGTGCTGAGATACAGGCTGCTCCAACCTGCTGTAAAATGCTTGATTTCGAGAGTGAGCGAAACTAATGAAAACATTGTTGGGGTAAAACCTAAAGGGAAAGACCTAGTACCAAATCCAATTTGCCATCTGATCTAACTTCTGGAGGCAGTCAAAATGATCCTTAGAATTCTTCCCTACCTTATTCCTGTGCTGAGATACAGGCTGCTCCAACCTGCTGTAAAATGCTTGATTTCGAGAGTGAGCGAAACTAATGAAAACATTGTTGGGGTAAAAGCTAAAGGGAAAGACCTAGCACCAAATTCCATTGGCCATCTGATCTAACTTCTGGAGGCAGTCAAAATGATCCTTAGAATTCTTCCCTACCTTATTCCTGTGCTGAGATACAGGCTGATCCAACCTGCTGTAAAATGCTTGATTTCGAGAGTGAGCGAAACTAATGAAAACATTGTTGGGGTAAAACCTAAAGGGAAAGACCTAGCACCAAATCCAATTTGCCATCTGATCTAACTTCTGGAGGCAGTCAAAATGATCCTTAGAATTCTTCCCTACCTTATTCCTGTGCTGAGATACAGGCTGCTCCAACCTGCTGTAAAATGCTTGATTTCGAGAGTGAGCGAAACTAATGAAAACATTGTTGGGGTAAAACCTAAAGGGAAAGGCCTAGCACCAAATTGCATTGGCCATCTGATCTAACTTCTGGAGGCAGTCAAAATGATCCTTAGAATTCTTCCCTACCTTATTCCTGTGCTGAGATACAGGCTGCTCCAACCTGCTGTAAAATGCTTGATTTCAAGAGTGAGCGAAACTAATGAAAACATTGTTGGGGTAAAACCTAAAGGGAAAGGCCTAGCACCAAATTGCATTGGCCATCTGATCTAACTTCTGGAGGCAGTCAAAATGAGTATTTGAATTCTTCCCTACCTTATTCCTGTGCTGAGATACAGGCTGCTCCAACCTGCTGTAAAATGCTTGATTTCGAGAGTGAGCGAAACTAATGAAAACATTGTTGGGGTAAAACCTAAAGGGAAAGGCCTAGCTCCAAATTGCATTGGCCATCTGATCTAACTTCTGGAGGCAGTCAAAATGAGTATTTGAATTCTTCCCTACCTTATTCCTGTGCTGAGATACAGGCTGCTCCAACCTGCTGTAAAATGCTTGATTTCGAGAGTGAGCGAAACTAATGAAAACATTGTTGGGGTAAAACCTAAAGGGAAAGACCTAGCACCAAATCCAATTTGCCATCTGATCTAACTTCTGGAGGCAGTCAAAATGATCCTTAGAATTCTTCCCTACCTTATTCCTGTGCTGAGATACAGGCTGCTCCAACCTGCTGTAAAATGCTTGATTTCGAGAGTGAGCGAAACTAATGAAAACATTGTTGGGGTAAAACCTAAAGGGAAAGACCTAGCACCAAATCCAATTTGCCATCTGATCTAACTTCTGGAGGCAGTCAACATGATCCTTAGAATTCTTCCCTACCTTATTCCTGTGCTGAGATACAGGCTGCTCCAACCTGCTGTAAAATGCTTGATTTCGAGAGTGAGCGAAACTAATGAAAACATTGTTGGGGTAAAACCTAAAGGGAAAGACCTAGCACCAAATCCAATTTGCCATCTGATCTAACTTCTGGAGGCAGTCAAAATGATCCTTAGAATTCTTCCCTACCTTATTCCTGTGCTGAGATACAGGCTGCTCCAACCTGCTGTAAAATGCTTGATTTCGAGAGTGAGCGAAACTAATGAAAACATTGTTGGGGTAAAACCTAAAGGGAAAGGCCTAGCACCAAATTGCATTGGCCATCTGATCTAACTTCTGGAGGCAGTCAAAATGAGTATTTGAATTCTTCCCTACCTTATTCCTGTGCTGAGATACAGGCTGCTCCAACCTGCTGTAAAATGCTTGATTTTGAGAGTGAGCGAAACTAATGAAAACATTGTTGGGGTAAAACCTAAAGGGAAAGACCTAGCACCAAATCCAATTTGCCATCTGATCTAACTTCTGGAGGCAGTCAAAATGATCCTTAGAATTCTTCCCTACCTTATTCCTGTGCTGAGATACAGGCTGCTCCAACCTGCTGTAAAATGCTTGATTTCGAGAGTGAGCGAAACTAATGAAAACATTGTTGGGGTAAAACCTAAAGGGAAAGACCTAGCACCAAATCCAATTTGCCATCTGATCTAACTTCTGGAGGCAGTCAAAATGATCCTTAGAATTCTTCCCTACCTTATTCCTGTGCTGAGATACAGGCTGCTCCAACCTGCTGTAAAATGCTTGATTTCGAGAGTGAGCGAAACTAATGAAAACATTGTTGGGGTAAAACCTAAAGGGAAAGACCTAGCACCAAATTCCATTGGCCATCTGATCTAACTTCTGGAGGCAGTCAAAATGATCCTTAGAATTCTTCCCTACCTTATTCCTGTGCTGAGATACAGGCTGCTCCAACCTGCTGTAAAATGCTTGATTTCGAGAGTGAGCGAAACTAATGAAAACATTGTTGGGGTAAAACCTAAAGGGAAAGACCTAGCACCAAATCCAATTTGCCATCTGATCTAACTTCTGGAGGCAGTCAAAATGATCCTTAGAATTCTTCCCTACCTTATTCCTGTGCTGAGATACAGGCTGCTCCAACCTGCTGTAAAATGCTTGATTTCGAGAGTGAGCGAAACTAATGAAAACATTGTTGGGGTAAAACCTAAAGGGAAAGACCTAGCACCAAATCCAATTTGCCATCTGATCTAACTTCTGGAGGCAGTCAAAATGATCCTTAGAATTCTTCCCTACCTTATTCCTGTGCTGAGATACAGGCTGCTCCAACCTGCTGTAAAATGCTTGATTTCGAGAGTGAGCGAAACTAATGAAAACATTGTTGGGGTAAAACCTAAAGGGAAAGACTTAGCACCAAATCCAATTTGCCATCTGATCTAACTTCTGGAGGCAGTCAAAATGATCCTTAGAATTCTTCCCTACCTTATTCCTGTGCTGAGATACAGGCTGCTCCAACCTGCTGTAAAATGCTTGATTTCGAGAGTGAGCGAAACTAATGAAAACATTGTTGGGGTAAAACCTAAAGGGAAAGACCTAGCACCAAATCCAATTTGCCATCTGATCTAACTTCTGGAGGCAGTCAAAATGATCCTTAGAATTCTTCCCTACCTTATTCCTGTGCTGAGATACAGGCTGCTCCAACCTGCTGTAAAATGCTTGATTTCGAGAGTGAGCGAAACTAATGAAAACATTGTTGGGGTAAAACCTAAAGGGAAAGACCTAGCACCAAATCCAATTTGCCATCTGATCTAACTTCTGGAGGCAGTCAAAATGATCCTTAGAATTCTTCCCTACCTTATTCCTGTGCTGAGATACAGGCTGCTCCAACCTGCTGTAAAATGCTTGATTTCGAGAGTGAGCGAAACTAATGAAAACATTGTTGGGGTAAAACCTAAAGGGAAAGACCTAGTACCAAATCCAATTTGCCATCTGATCTAACTTCTGGAGGCAGTCAAAATGATCCTTAGAATTCTTCCCTACCTTATTCCTGTGCTGAGATACAGGCTGCTCCAACCTGCTGTAAAATGCTTGATTTCGAGAGTGAGCGAAACTAATGAAAACATTGTTGGGGTAAAACCTAAAGGGAAAGACCTAGCACCAAATCCAATTTGCCATCTGATCTAACTTCTGGAGGCAGTCAAAATGATCCTTAGAATTCTTCCCTACCTTATTCCTGTGCTGAGATACAGGCTGCTCCAACCTGCTGTAAAATGCTTGATTTCGAGAGTGAGCGAAACTAATGAAAACATTGTTGGGGTAAAACCTAAAGGGAAAGACCTAGCACCAAATCCAATTTGCCATCTGATCTAACTTCTGGAGGCAGTCAAAATGATCCTTAGAATTCTTCCCTACCTTATTCCTGTGCTGAGATACAGGCTGCTCCAACCTGCTGTAAAATGCTTGATTTCGAGAGTGAGCGAAACTAATGAAAACATTGTTGGGGTAAAACCTAAAGGGAAAGACCTAGCACCAAATCCAATTTGCCATCTGATCTAACTTCTGGAGGCAGTCAAAATGATCCTTAGAATTCTTCCCTACCTTATTCCTGTGCTGAGATACAGGCTGCTCCAACCTGCTGTAAAATGCTTGATTTCGAGAGTGAGCGAAACTAATGAAAACATTGTTGGGGTAAAACCTAAAGGGAAAGACCTAGCACCAAATCCAATTTGCCATCTGATCTAACTTCTGGAGGCAGTCAAAATGATCCTTAGAATTCTTCCCTACCTTATTCCTGTGCTGAGATACAGGCTGCTCCAACCTGCTGTAAAATGCTTGATTTCGAGAGTGAGCGAAACTAATGAAAACATTGTTGGGGTAAAACCTAAAGGGAAAGACCTAGCACCAAATCCAATTTGCCATCTGATCTAACTTCTGGAGGCAGTCAAAATGATCCTTAGAATTCTTCCCTACCTTATTCCTGTGCTGAGATACAGGCTGCTCCAACCTGCTGTAAAATGCTTGATTTCGAGAGTGAGCGAAACTAATGAAAACATTGTTGGGGTAAAACCTAAAGGGAAAGACCTAGCACCAAATTCCATTGGCCATCTGATCTAACTTCTGGAGGCAGTCAAAATGATCCTTAGAATTCTTCCCTACCTTATTCCTGTGCTGAGATACAGGCTGCTCCAACCTGCTGTAAAATGCTTGATTTCGAGAGTGAGCGAAACTAATGAAAACATTGTTGGGGTAAAACCTAAAGGGAAAGACCTAGCACCAAATCCAATTTGCCATCTGATCTAACTTCTGGAGGCAGTCAAAATGATCCTTAGAATTCTTCCCTACCTTATTCCTGTGCTGAGATACAGGCTGCTCCAACCTGCTGTAAAATGCTTGATTTCGAGAGTGAGCGAAACTAATGAAAACATTGTTGGGGTAAAACCTAAAGGGAAAGACCTAGCACCAAATCCAATTTGCCATCTGATCTAACTTCTGGAGGCAGTCAAAATGATCCTTAGAATTCTTCCCTACCTTATTCCTGTGCTGAGATACAGGCTGCTCCAACCTGCTGTAAAATGCTTGATTTCGAGAGTGAGCGAAACTAATGAAAACATTGTTGGGGTAAAACCTAAAGGGAAAGACCTAGCACCAAATCCAATTTGCCATCTGATCTAACTTCTGGAGGCAGTCAAAATGATCCTTAGAATTCTTCCCTACCTTATTCCTGTGCTGAGATACAGGCTGCTCCAACCTGCTGTAAAATGCTTGATTTCGAGAGTGAGCGAAACTAATGAAAACATTGTTGGGGTAAAACCTAAAGGGAAAGACCTAGCACCAAATCCAATTTGCCATCTGATCTAACTTCTGGAGGCAGTCAAAATGATCCTTAGAATTCTTCCCTACCTTATTCCTGTGCTGAGATACAGGCTGCTCCAACCTGCTGTAAAATGCTTGATTTCGAGAGTGAGCGAAACTAATGAAAACATTGTTGGGGTAAAACCTAAAGGGAAAGACCTAGCACCAAATCCAATTTGCCATCTGATCTAACTTCTGGAGGCAGTCAAAATGATCCTTAGAATTCTTCCCTACCTTATTCCTGTGCTGAGATACAGGCTGCTCCAACCTGCTGTAAAATGCTTGATTTCGAGAGTGAGCGAAACTAATGAAAACATTGTTGGGGTAAAACCTAAAGGGAAAGACCTAGCACCAAATCCAATTTGCCATCTGATCTAACTTCTGGAGGCAGTCAAAATGATCCTTAGAATTCTTCCCTACCTTATTCCTGTGCTGAGATACAGGCTGCTCCAACCTGCTGTAAAATGCTTGATTTCGAGAGTGAGCGAAACTAATGAAAACATTGTTGGGGTAAAACCTAAAGGGAAAGACCTAGCACCAAATCCAATTTGCCATCTGATCTAACTTCTGGAGGCAGTCAAAATGATCCTTAGAATTCTTCCCTACCTTATTCCTGTGCTGAGATACAGGCTGCTCCAACCTGCTGTAAAATGCTTGATTTTGAGAGTGAGCGAAACTAATGAAAACATTGTTGGGGTAAAACCTAAAGGGAAAGACCTAGCACCAAATCCAATTTGCCATCTGATCTAACTTCTGGAGGCAGTCAAAATGATCCTTAGAATTCTTCCCTACCTTATTCCTGTGCTGAGATACAGGCTGCTCCAACCTGCTGTAAAATGCTTGATTTCGAGAGTGAGCGAAACTAATGAAAACATTGTTGGGGTAAAACCTAAAGGGAAAGACCTAGCACCAAATCCAATTTGCCATCTGATCTAACTTCTGGAGGCAGTCAAAATGATCCTTAGAATTCTTCCCTACCTTATTCCTGTGCTGAGATACAGGCTGCTCCAACCTGCTGTAAAATGCTTGATTTCGAGAGTGAGCGAAACTAATGAAAACATTGTTGGGGTAAAACCTAAAGGGAAAGACCTAGCACCAAATCCAATTTGCCATCTGATCTAACTTCTGGAGGCAGTCAAAATGATCCTTAGAATTCTTCCCTACCTTATTCCTGTGCTGAGATACAGGCTGCTCCAACCTGCTGTAAAATGCTTGATTTCGAGAGTGAGCGAAACTAATGAAAACATTGTTGGGGTAAAACCTAAAGGGAAAGACCTAGCACCAAATCCAATTTGCCATCTGATCTAACTTCTGGAGGCAGTCAAAATGATCCTTAGAATTCTTCCCTACCTTATTCCTGTGCTGAGATACAGGCTGCTCCAACCTGCTGTAAAATGCTTGATTTCGAGAGTGAGCGAAACTAATGAAAACATTGTTGGGGTAAAACCTAAAGGGAAAGACCTAGCACCAAATCCAATTTGCCATCTGATCTAACTTCTGGAGGCAGTCAAAATGATCCTTAGAATTCTTCCCTACCTTATTCCTGTGCTGAGATACAGGCTGCTCCAACCTGCTGTAAAATGCTTGATTTCGAGAGTGAGCGAAACTAATGAAAACATTGTTGGGGTAAAACCTAAAGGGAAAGACCTAGCACCAAATCCAATTTGCCATCTGATCTAACTTCTGGAGGCAGTCAAAATGATCCTTAGAATTCTTCCCTACCTTATTCCTGTGCTGAGATACAGGCTGCTCCAACCTGCTGTAAAATGCTTGATTTTGAGAGTGAGCGAAACTAATGAAAACATTGTTGGGGTAAAACCTAAAGGGAAAGACCTAGCACCAAATCCAATTTGCCATCTGATCTAACTTCTGGAGGCAGTCAAAATGATCCTTAGAATTCTTCCCTACCTTATTCCTGTGCTGAGATACAGGCTGCTCCAACCTGCTGTAAAATGCTTGATTTTGAGAGTGAGCGAAACTAATGAAAACATTGTTGGGGTAAAACCTAAAGGGAAAGACCTAGCACCAAATCCAATTTGCCATCTGATCTAACTTCTGGAGGCAGTCAAAATGATCCTTAGAATTCTTCCCTACCTTATTCCTGTGCTGAGATACAGGCTGCTCCAACCTGCTGTAAAATGCTTGATTTCGAGAGTGAGCGAAACTAATGAAAACATTGTTGGGGTAAAACCTAAAGGGAAAGACCTAGCACCAAATCCAATTTGCCATCTGATCTAACTTCTGGAGGCAGTCAAAATGATCCTTAGAATTCTTCCCTACCTTATTCCTGTGCTGAGATACAGGCTGCTCCAACCTGCTGTAAAATGCTTGATTTCGAGAGTGAGCGAAACTAATGAAAACATTGTTGGGGTAAAACCTAAAGGGAAAGACCTAGCACCAAATCCAATTTGCCATCTGATCTAACTTCTGGAGGCAGTCAAAATGATCCTTAGAATTCTTCCCTTCCTTATTCCTGTGCTGAGATACAGGCTGCTCCAACCTGCTGTAAAATGCTTGATTTCGAGAGTGAGCGAAACTAATGAAAACATTGTTGGGGTAAAACCTAAAGGGAAAGACCTAGCACCAAATCCAATTTGCCATCTGATCTAACTTCTGGAGGCAGTCAAAATGATCCTTAGAATTCTTCCCTACCTTATTCCTGTGCTGAGATACAGGCTGCTCCAACCTGCTGTAAAATGCTCGATTTCGAGAGTGAGCGAAACTAATGAAAACATTGTTGGGGTAAAACCTAAAGGGAAAGACCTAGCACCAAATCCAATTTGCCATCTGATCTAACTTCTGGAGGCAGTCAAAATGATCCTTAGAATTCTTCCCTACCTTAATCCTGTGCTGTGATACAGGCTGCTCCAACCTGCTGTAAAATGCTTGATTTCGAGAGTGAGCGAAACTAATGAAAACATTGTTGGGGTAAAACCTAAAGGGAAAGACCTAGCACCAAATCCAATTTGCCATCTGATCTAACTTCTGGAGGCAGTCAAAATGATCCTTAGAATTCTTCCCTACCTTATTCCTGTGCTGAGATACAGGCTGCTCCAACCTGCTGTAAAATGCTTGATTTCGAGAGTGAGCGAAACTAATGAAAACATTGTTGGGGTAAAACCTAAAGGGAAAGACCTAGCACCAAATTCCATTGGCCATCTGATCTAACTTCTGGAGGCAGTCAAAATGATCCTTAGAATTCTTCCCTACCTTATTCCTGTGCTGAGATACAGGCTGCTCCAACCTGCTGTAAAATGCTTGATTTCGAGAGTGAGCGAAACTAATGAAAACATTGTTGGGGTAAAACCTAAAGGGAAAGACCTAGCACCAAATCCAATTTGCCATCTGATCTAACTTCTGGAGGCAGTCAAAATGAGTATTTGAATTCTTCCCTACCTTATTCCTGTGCTGAGATACAGGCTGCTCCAACCTGCTGTAAAATGCTTGATTTCGAGAGTGAGCGAAACTAATGAAAACATTGTTGGGGTAAAACCTAAAGGGAAAGACCTAGCACCAAATTCCATTGGCCATCTGATCTAACTTCTGGAGGCAGTCAAAATGATCCTTAGAATTCTTCCCTACCTTATTCCTGTGCTGAGATACAGGCTGCTCCAACCTGCTGTAAAATGCTTGATTTCGAGAGTGAGCGAAACTAATGAAAACATTGTTGGGGTAAAACCTAAAGGGAAAGGACTAGGACCAAATTGCATTGGCCATCTGATCTAACTTCTGGAGGCAGTCAAAATGATCCTTAGAATTCTTCCCTACCTTATTCCTGTGCTGAGATACAGGCTGCTCCAACCTGCTGTAAAATGCTTGATTTCGAGAGTGAGCGAAACTAATGAAAACATTGTTGGGGTAAAACCTAAAGGGAAAGACCTAGCACCAAATTCCATTAGCCATCTGATCTAACTTCTGGAGGCAGTCAAAATGATCCTTAGAATTCTTCCCTACCTTATTCCTGTGCTGAGATACAGGGTGCTCCAACCTGCTGTAAAATGCTTGATTTCGAGAGTGAGCGAAACTAATGAAAACATTGTTGGGGTAAAACCTAAAGGGAAAGACCTAGCACCAAATCCAATTTGCCATCTGATCTAACTTCTGGAGGCAGTCAAAATGATCCTTAGAATTCTTCCCTACCTTATTCCTGTGCTGAGATACAGGCTGCTCCAACCTGCTGTAAAATGCTTGATTTCGAGAGTGAGCGAAACTAATGAAAACATTGTTGGGGTAAAACCTAAAGGGAAAGACCTAGCACCAAATCCAATTTGCCATCTGATCTAACTTCTGGAGGCAGTCAAAATGATCCTTAGAATTCTTCCCTACCTTATTCCTGTGCTGAGATACAGGCTGCTCCAACCTGCTGTAAAATGCTTGATTTCGAGAGTGAGCGAAACTAATGAAAACATTGTTGGGGTAAAACCTAAAGGGAAAGACCTAGCACCAAATCCAATTTGCCATCTGATCTAACTTCTGGAGGCAGTCAAAATGATCCTTAGAATTCTTCCCTTCCTTATTCCTGTGCTGAGATACAGGCTGCTCCAACCTGCTGTAAAATGCTTGATTTCGAGAGTGAGCGAAACTAATGAAAACATTGTTGGGGTAAAACCTAAAGGGAAAGACCTAGCACCAAATCCAATTTGCCATCTGATCTAACTTCTGGAGGCAGTCAAAATGATCCTTAGAATTCTTCCCTACCTTATTCCTGTGCTGAGATACAGGCTGCTCCAACCTGCTGTAAAATGCTCGATTTCGAGAGTGAGCGAAACTAATGAAAACATTGTTGGGGTAAAACCTAAAGGGAAAGACCTAGCACCAAATCCAATTTGCCATCTGATCTAACTTCTGGAGGCAGTCAAAATGATCCTTAGAATTCTTCCCTACCTTAATCCTGTGCTGAGATACAGGCTGCTCCAACCTGCTGTAAAATGCTTGATTTCGAGAGTGAGCGAAACTAATGAAAACATTGTTGGGGTAAAACCTAAAGGGAAAGACCTAGCACCAAATCCAATTTGCCATCTGATCTAACTTCTGGAGGCAGTCAAAATGAGTATTTGAATTCTTCCCTACCTTATTCCTGTGCTGAGATACAGGCTGCTCCAACCTGCTGTAAAATGCTTGATTTCGAGAGTGAGCGAAACTAATGAAAACATTGTTGGGGTAAAACCTAAAGGGAAAGACCTAGCACCAAATTCCATTGGCCATCTGATCTAACTTCTGGAGGCAGTCAAAATGATCCTTAGAATTCTTCCCTACCTTATTCCTGTGCTGAGATACAGGCTGCTCCAACCTGCTGTAAAATGCTTGATTTCGAGAGTGAGCGAAACTAATGAAAACATTGTTGGGGTAAAACCTAAAGGGAAAGACCTAGCACCAAATCCAATTTGCCATCTGATCTAACTTCTGGAGGCAGTCAAAATGATCCTTAGAATTCTTCCCTAGCTTATTCCTGTGCTGAGATACAGGCTGCTCCAACCTGCTGTAAAATGCTTGATTTCGAGAGTGAGCGAAACTAATGAAAACATTGTTGGGGTAAAACCTAAAGGGAAAGGCCTAGCACCAAATTGCATCGGCCATCTGATCTAACTTCTGGAGGCAGTCAAAATGAGTATTTGAATTCTTCCCTACCTTATTCCTGTGCTGAGATACAGGCTGCTCCAACCTGCTGTAAAATGCTTGATTTCGAGAGTGAGCGAAACTAATGAAAACATTGTTGGGGTAAAACCTAAAGGGAAAGACCTAGCACCAAATTCCATTGGCCATCTGATCTAACTTCTGGAGGCAGTCAAAATGATCCTTAGAATTCTTCCCTACCTTATTCCTGTGCTGAGATACAGGCTGCTCCAACCTGCTGTAAAATGCTTGATTTCGAGAGTGAGCGAAACTAATGAAAACATTGTTGGGGTAAAACCTAAAGGGAAAGACCTAGCACCAAATCCAATTTGCCATCTGATCTAACTTCTGGAGGCAGTCAAAATGATCCTTAGAATTCTTCCCTACCTTATTCCTGTGCTGAGATACAGGCTGCTCCAACCTGCTGTAAAATGCTTGATTTCGAGAGTGAGCGAAACTAATGAAAACATTGTTGGGGTAAAACCTAAAGGGAAAGACCTAGCACCAAATTCCATTGGCCATCTGATCTAACTTCTGGAGGCAGTCAAAATGATCCTTAGAATTCTTCCCTACCTTATTCCTGTGCTGAGATACAGGCTGCTCCAACCTGCTGTAAAATGCTTGATTTCGAGAGTGAGCGAAACTAATGAAAACATTGTTGGGGTAAAACCTAAAGGGAAAGACCTAGCACCAAATTCCATTGGCCATCTGATCTAACTTCTGGAGGCAGTCAAAATGATCCTTAGAATTCTTCCCTACCTTATTCCTGTGCTGAGATACAGGCTGCTCCAACCTGCTGTAAAATGCTTGATTTCGAGAGTGAGCGAAACTAATGAAAACATTGTTGGGGTAAAACCTAAAGGGAAAGACCTAGCACCAAATCCAATTTGCCATCTGATCTAACTTCTGGAGGCAGTCAAAATGATCCTTAGAATTCTTCCCTACCTTATTCCTGTGCTGAGATACAGGCTGCTCCAACCTGCTGTAAAATGCTTGATTTCGAGAGTGAGCGAAACTAATGAAAACATTGTTGGGGTAAAACCTAAAGGGAAAGACCTAGCACCAAATCCAATTTGCCATCTGATCTAACTTCTGGAGGCAGTCAAAATGATCCTTAGAATTCTTCCCTACCTTATTCCTGTGCTGAGATACAGGCTGCTCCAACCTGCTGTAAAATGCTTGATTTCGAGAGTGAGCGAAACTAATGAAAACATTGTTGGGGTAAAACCTAAAGGGAAAGGCCTAGCACCAAATTGCATTGGCCATCTGATCTAACTTCTGGAGGCAGTCAAAATGAGTATTTGAATTCTTCCCTACCTTATTCCTGTGCTGAGATACAGGCTGCTCCAACCTGCTGTAAAATGCTTGATTTCGAGAGTGAGCGAAACTAATGAAAACATTGTTGGGGTAAAACCTAAAGGGAAAGACCTAGCACCAAATTCCATTGGCCATCTGATCTAACTTCTGGAGGCAGTCAAAATGAGTATTTGAATTCTTCCCTACCTTATTCCTGTGCTGAGATACAGGCTGCTCCAACCTGCTGTAAAATGCTTGATTTCGAGAGTGAGCGAAACTAATGAAAACATTGTTGGGGTAAAACCTAAAGGGAAAGACCTAGCACCAAATCCAATTTGCCATCTGATCTAACTTCTGGAGGCAGTCAAAATGATCCTTAGAATTCTTTCCTACCTTATTCCTGTGCTGAGATACAGGCTGCTCCAACCTGCTGTAAAATGCTTGATTTCGAGAGTGAGCGAAACTAATGAAAACATTGTTGGGGTAAAACCTAAACGGAAAGACCTAGCACCAAATTCCATTGGCCATCTGATCTAACTTCTGGAGGCAGTCAAAATGATCCTTAGAATTCTTCCCTACCTTATTCCTGTGCTGAGATACAGGCTGCTCCAACCTGCTGTAAAATGCTTGATTTCGAGAGTGAGCGAAACTAATGAAAACATTGTTGGGGTAAAACCTAAAGGGAAAGGCCTAGCACCAAATTGCATTGGCCATCTGATCTAACTTCTGGAGGCAGTCAATATGAGTATTTGAATTCTTCCCTACCTTATTCCTGTGCTGAGATACAGGCTGCTCCAACCTGCTGTAAAATGCTTGATTTCGAGAGTGAGCGAAACTAATGAAAACATTGTTGGGGTAAAACCTAAAGGGAAAGGCCTAGCACCAAATTGCATTGGCCATCTGATCTAACTTCTGGAGGCAGTCAAAATGATCCTTAGAATTCTTCCCTACCTTATTCCTGTGCTGAGATACAGGCTGCTCCAACCTGCTGTAAAATGCTTGATTTCGAGAGTGAGCGAAACTAATGAAAACATTGTTGGGGTAAAACCTAAAGGGAAAGACCTAGCACCAAATCCAATTTGCCATCTGATCTAACTTCTGGAGGCAGTCAAAATGATCCTTAGAATTCTTCCCTACCTTATTCCTGTGCTGAGATACAGGCTGCTCCAACCTGCTGTAAAATGCTTGATTTCGAGAGTGAGCGAAACTAATGAAAACATTGTTGGGGTAAAACCTAAAGGGAAAGGCCTAGCACCAAATTGCATTGGCCATCTGATCTAACTTCTGGAGGCAGTCAAAATGAGTATTTGAATTCTTCCCTACCTTATTCCTGTGCTGAGATACAGGCTGCTCCAACCTGCTGTAAAATGCTTGATTTTGAGAGTGAGCGAAACTAATGAAAACATTGTTGGGGTAAAACCTAAAGGGAAAGACCTAGCACCAAATTCCATTGGCCATCTGATCTAACTTCTGGAGGCAGTCAAAATGATCCTTAGAATTCTTCCCTACCTTATTCCTGTGCTGAGATACAGGCTGCTCCAACCTGCTGTAAAATGCTTGATTTCGAGAGTGAGCGAAACTAATGAAAACATTGTTGGGGTAAAACCTAAAGGGAAAGACCTAGCACCAAATCCAATTTGCCATCTGATCTAACTTCTGGAGGCAGTCAAAATGAGTATTTGAATTCTTCCCTACCTTATTCCTGTGCTGAGATACAGGCTGCTCCAACCTGCTGTAAAATGCTTGATTTCGAGAGTGAGCGAAACTAATGAAAACATTGTTGGGGTAAAACCTAAAGGGAAAGGCCTAGCACCAAATCCAATTTGCCATCTGATCTAACTTCTGGAGGCAGTCAAAATGATCCTTAGAATTCTTCCCTACCTTATTCCTGTGCTGAGATACAGGCTGCTCCAACCTGCTGTAAAATGCTTGATTTCGAGAGTGAGCGAAACTAATGAAAACATTGTTGGGGTAAAACCTAAAGGGAAAGACCTAGCACCAAATCCAATTTGCCATCTGATCTAACTTCTGGAGGCAGTCAAAATGAGTATTTGAATTCTTCCCTACCTTATTCCTGTGCTGAGATACAGGCTGCTCCAACCTGCTGTAAAATGCTTGATTTCGAGAGTGAGCGAAACTAATGAAAACATTGTTGGGGTAAAACCTAAAGGGAAAGACCTAGCACCAAATCCAATTTGCCATCTGATCTAACTTCTGGAGGCAGTCAAAATGATCCTTAGAATTCTTCCCTACCTTATTCCTGTGCTGAGATACAGGCTGCTCCAACCTGCTGTAAAATGCTTGATTTCGAGAGTGAGCGAAACTAATGAAAACATTGTTGGGGTAAAACCTAAAGGGAAAGACCTAGCACCAAATTCCATTGGCCATCTGATCTAACTTCTGGAGGCAGTCAAAATGAGTATTTGAATTCTTCCCTACCTTATTCCTGTGCTGAGATACAGGCTGCTCCAACCTGCTGTAAAATGCTTGATTTCGAGAGTGAGCGAAACTAATGAAAACATTGTTGGGGTAAAACCTAAAGGGAAAGACCTAGCACCAAATCCAATTTGCCATCTGATCTAACTTCTGGAGGCAGTCAAAATGATCCTTAGAATTCTTTCCTACCTTATTCCTGTGCTGAGATACAGGCTGCTCCAACCTGCTGTAAAATGCTTGATTTCGAGAGTGAGCAAAACTAATGAAAACATTGTTGGGGTAAAAACCTAAAGGGAAAGACCTAGCACCAAATCCAATTTGCCATCTGATCTAACTTCTGGAGGCAGTCAAAATGATCCTTAGAATTCTTCCCTACCTTATTCCTGTGCTGAGATACAGGCTGCTCCAACCTGCTGTAAAATGCTTGATTTCGAGAGTGAGCGAAACTAATGAAAACATTGTTGGGGTAAAACCTAAAGGGAAAGACCTAGCACCAAATCCAATTTGCCATCTGATCTAACTTCTGGAGGCAGTCAAAATGAGTATTTGAATTCTTCCCTACCTTATTCCTGTGCTGAGATACAGGCTGCTCCAACCTGCTGTAAAATGCTTGATTTCGAGAGTGAGCGAAACTAATGAAAACATTGTTGGGGTAAAACCTAAAGGGAAAGACCTAGCACCAAATCCAATTTGCCATCTGATCTAACTTCTGGAGGCAGTCAAAATGATCCTTAGAATTCTTCCCTACCTTATTCCTGTGCTGAGATACAGGCTGCTCCAACCTGCTGTAAAATGCTTGATTTCGAGAGTGAGTGAAACTAATGAAAACATTGTTGGGGTAAAACCTAAAGGGAAAGACCTAGCACCAAATCCAATTTGCCATCTGATCTAACTTCTGGAGGCAGTCAAAATGATCCTTAGAATTCTTCCCTACCTTATTCCTGTGCTGAGATACAGGCTGCTCCAACCTGCTGTGAAATGCTTGATTTCGAGAGTGAGCGAAACTAATGAAAACATTGTTGGGGTAAAACCTAAAGGGAAAGACCTAGCACCAAATTCCATTGGCCATCTGATCTAACTTCTGGAGGCAGTCAAAATGAGTATTTGAATTCTTCCCTACCTTATTCCTGTGCTGAGATACAGGCTGCTCCAACCTGCTGTAAAATGCTTGATTTCGAGAGTGAGCGAAACTAATGAAAACATTGTTGGGGTAAAACCTAAAGGGAAAGACCTAGCACCAAATCCAATTTGCCATCTGATCTAACTTCTGGAGGCAGTCAAAATGATCCTTAGAATTCTTCCCTACCTTATTCCTGTGCTGAGATACAGGCTGCTCCAACCTGCTGTAAAATGCTTGATTTCGAGAGTGAGCAAAACTAATGAAAACATTGTTGGGGTAAAACCTAAAGGGAAAGACCTAGCACCAAATCCAATTTGCCATCTGATCTAACTTCTGGAGGCAGTCAAAATGATCCTTAGAATTCTTCCCTACCTTATTCCTGTGCTGAGATACAGGCTGCTCCAACCTGCTGTAAAATGCTTGATTTCGAGAGTGAGCGAAACTAATGAAAACATTGTTGGGGTAAAACCTAAAGGGAAAGACCTAGCACCAAATCCAATTTGCCATCTGATCTAACTTCTGGAGGCAGTCAAAATGAGTATTTGAATTCTTCCCTACCTTATTCCTGTGCTGAGATACAGGCTGCTCCAACCTGCTGTAAAATGCTTGATTTCGAGAGTGAGCGAAACTAATGAAAACATTGTTGGGGTAAAACCTAAAGGGAAAAACCTAGCACCAAATCCAATTTGCCATCTGATCTAACTTCTGGAGGCAGTCAAAATGAGTATTTGAATTCTTCCCTACCTTATTCCTGTGCTGAGATACAGGCTGCTCCAACCTGCTGTAAAATGCTTGATTTCGAGAGTGAGCGAAACTAATGAAAACATTGTTGGGGTAAAACCTAAAGAGAAAGACCTAGCACCAAATCCAATTTGCCATCTGATCTAACTTCTGGAGGCAGTCAAAATGATCCTTAGAATTCTTCCCTACCTTATTCCTGTGCTGAGATACAGGCTGCTCCAACCTGCTGTACAAATGCTTGATTTCGAGAGTGAGCGAAACTAATGAAAACATTGTTGGGGTAAAACCTAAAGGGAAAGACCTAGCACCAAATCCAATTTGCCATCTGATCTAACTTCTGGAGGCAGTCAAAATGATCCTTAGAATTCTTCCCTACCTTATTCCTGTGCTGAGATACAGGCTGCTCCAACCTGCTGTAAAATGCTTGATTTCGAGAGTGAGCGAAACTAATGAAAACATTGTTGGGGTAAAACCTAAAGGGAAAGACCTAGCACCAAATTCCATTGGCCATCTGATCTAACTTCTGGAGGCAGTCAAAATGAGTATTTGAATTCTTCCCTACCTTATTCCTGTGCTGAGATACAGGCTGCTCCAACCTGCTGTAAAATGCTTGATTTCGAGAGTGAGCGAAACTAATGAAAACATTGTTGGGGTAAAACCTAAAGGAAAGACCTAGCACCAAATCCAATTTGCCATCTGATCTAACTTCTGGAGGCAGTCAAAATGAGTATTTGAATTCTTCCCTACCTTATTCCTGTGCTGAGATACAGGCTGCTCCAACCTGCTGTAAAATGCTTGATTTCGAGAGTGAGCGAAACTAATGAAAACATTGTTGGGGTAAAACCTAAAGGGAAAGCCTAGCACCAAATTGCATGGCCATCTGATCTAACTTCTGGAGGCAGTCAAAATGAGTATTTGAATTCTTCCCTACCTTATTCCTGTGCTGAGATACAGGCTGCTCCAACCTGCTGTAAAATGCTTGATTTCGAGAGTGAGCGAAACTAATGAAAACATTGTTGGGGTAAAACCTAAAGGGAAAGACCTAGCACCAAATCCAATTTGCCATCTGATCTAACTTCTGGAGGCAGTCAAAATGATCCTTAGAATTCTTCCCTACCTTATTCCTGTGCTGAGATACAGGCTGCTCCAACCTGCTGTAAAATGCTTGATTTCGAGAGTGAGCGAAACTAATGAAAACATTGTTGGGGTAAAACCTAAAGGGAAAGACCTAGCACCAAATTCCATTGGCCATCTGATCTAACTTCTGGAGGCAGTCAAAATGATCCTTAGAATTCTTCCCTACCTTATTCCTGTGCTGAGATACAGGCTGCTCCAACCTGCTGTAAAATGCTTGATTTCGAGAGTGAGCGAAACTAATGAAAACATTGTTGGGGTAAAACCTAAAGGGAAAGACCTAGCACCAAATTCCATTGGCCATCTGATCTAACTTCTGGAGGCAGTCAAAATGATCCTTAGAATTCTTCCCTACCTTATTCCTGTGCTGAGATACAGGCTGCTCCAACCTGCTGTAAAATGCTTGATTTCGAGAGTGAGCGAAACTAATGAAAACATTGTTGGGGTAAAACCTAAAGGGAAAGACCTAGCACCAAATCCAATTTGCCATCTGATCTAACTTCTGGAGGCAGTCAAAATGAGTATTTGAATTCTTCCCTACCTTATTCCTGTGCTGAGATACAGGCTGCTCCAACCTGCTGTAAAATGCTTGATTTCGAGAGTGAGCAAAACTAATGAAAACATTGTTGGGGTAAAACCTAAAGGGAAAGACCTAGCACCAAATCCAATTTGCCATCTGATCTAACTTCTGGAGGCAGTCAAAATGATCCTTAGAATTCTTCCCTACCTTATTCCTGTGCTGAGATACAGGCTGCTCCAACCTGCTGTAAAATGCTTGATTTCGAGAGTGAGCGAAACTAATGAAAACATTGTTGGGGTAAAACCTAAAGGGAAAGACCTAGCACCAAATCCAATTTGCCATCTGATCTAACTTCTGGAGGCAGTCAAAATGAGTATTTGAATTCTTCCCTACCTTATTCCTGTGCTGAGATACAGGCTGCTCCAACCTGCTGTAAAATGCTTGATTTCGAGAGTGAGCGAAACTAATGAAAACATTGTTGGGGTAAAACCTAAAGGGAAAAACCTAGCACCAAATCCAATTTGCCATCTGATCTAACTTCTGGAGGCAGTCAAAATGAGTATTTGAATTCTTCCCTACCTTATTCCTGTGCTGAGATACAGGCTGCTCCAACCTGCTGTAAAATGCTTGATTTCGAGAGTGAGCGAAACTAATGAAAACATTGTTGGGGTAAAACCTAAAGAGAAAGACCTAGCACCAAATCCAATTTGCCATCTGATCTAACTTCTGGAGGCAGTCAAAATGATCCTTAGAATTCTTCCCTACCTTATTCCTGTGCTGAGATACAGGCTGCTCCAACCTGCTGTAAAATGCTTGATTTCGAGAGTGAGCGAAACTAATGAAAACATTGTTGGGGTAAAACCTAAAGGGAAAGACCTAGCACCAAATCCAATTTGCCATCTGATCTAACTTCTGGAGGCAGTCAAAATGATCCTTAGAATTCTTCCCTACCTTATTCCTGTGCTGAGATACAGGCTGCTCCAACCTGCTGTAAAATGCTTGATTTCGAGAGTGAGCGAAACTAATGAAAACATTGTTGGGGTAAAACCTAAAGGGAAAGACCTAGCACCAAATCCAATTTGCCATCTGATCTAACTTCTGGAGGCAGTCAAAATGAGTATTTGAATTCTTCCCTACCTTATTCCTGTGCTGAGATACAGGCTGCTCCAACCTGCTGTAAAATGCTTGATTTCGAGAGTGAGCGAAACTAATGAAAACATTGTTGGGGTAAAACCTAAAGGGAAAGACCTAGCACCAAATCCAATTTGCCATCTGATCTAACTTCTGGAGGCAGTCAAAATGAGTATTTGAATTCTTCCCTACCTTATTCCTGTGCTGAGATACAGGCTGCTCCAACCTGCTGTAAAATGCTTGATTTCGAGAGTGAGCGAAACTAATGAAAACATTGTTGGGGTAAAACCTAAAGGGAAAGGCCTAGCACCAAATTGCATTGGCCATCTGATCTAACTTCTGGAGGCAGTCAAAATGAGTATTTGAATTCTTCCCTACCTTATTCCTGTGCTGAGATACAGGCTGCTCCAACCTGCTGTAAAATGCTTGATTTCGAGAGTGAGCGAAACTAATGAAAACATTGTTGGGGTAAAACCTAAAGGGAAAGACCTAGCACCAAATCCAATTTGCCATCTGATCTAACTTCTGGAGGCAGTCAAAATGATCCTTAGAATTCTTCCCTACCTTATTCCTGTGCTGAGATACAGGCTGCTCCAACCTGCTGTAAAATGCTTGATTTCGAGAGTGAGCGAAACTAATGAAAACATTGTTGGGGTAAAACCTAAAGGGAAAGACCTAGCACCAAATTCCATTGGCCATCTGATCTAACTTCTGGAGGCAGTCAAAATGATCCTTAGAATTCTTCCCTACCTTATTCCTGTGCTGAGATACAGGCTGCTCCAACCTGCTGTAAAATGCTTGATTTCGAGAGTGAGCGAAACTAATGAAAACATTGTTGGGGTAAAACCTAAAGGGAAAGACCTAGCACCAAATTGCATTGGCCATCTGATCTAACTTCTGGAGGCAGTCAATATGAGTATTTGAATTCTTCCCTACCTTATTCCTGTGCTGAGATACAGGCTGCTCCAACCTGCTGTAAAATGCTTGATTTCGAGAGTGAGCGAAACTAATGAAAACATTGTTGGGGTAAAACCTAAAGGGAAAGACCTAGCACCAAATTCCATTGGCCATCTGATCTAACTTCTGGAGGCAGTCAAAATGAGTATTTGAATTCTTCCCTACCTTATTCCTGTGCTGAGATACAGGCTGCTCCAACCTGCTGTAAAATGCTTGATTTCGAGAGTGAGCGAAACTAATGAAAACATTGTTGGGGTAAAACCTAAAGGGAAAGACCTAGCACCAAATCCAATTTGCCATCTGATCTAACTTCTGGAGGCAGTCAAAATGATCCTTAGAATTCTTCCCTACCTTATTCCTGTGCTGAGATACAGGCTGCTCCAACCTGCTGTAAAATGCTTGATTTCGAGAGTGAGCGAAACTAATGAAAACATTGTTGGGGTAAAACCTAAAGGGAAAGACCTAGCACCAAATTCCATTGGCCATCTGATCTAACTTCTGGAGGCAGTCAAAATGATCCTTAGAATTCTTCCCTACCTTATTCCTGTGCTGAGATACAGGCTGCTCCAACCTGCTGTAAAATGCTTGATTTCGAGAGTGAGCGAAACTAATGAAAACATTGTTGGGGTAAAACCTAAAGGGAAAGGCCTAGCACCAAATTGCATTGGCCATCTGATCTAACTTCTGGAGGCAGTCAATATGAGTATTTGAATTCTTCCCTACCTTATTCCTGTGCTGAGATACAGGCTGCTCCAACCTGCTGTAAAATGCTTGATTTCGAGAGTGAGCGAAACTAATGAAAACATTGTTGGGGTAAAACCTAAAGGGAAAGACCTAGCACCAAATCCAATTTGCCATCTGATCTAACTTCTGGAGGCAGTCAAAATGATCCTTAGAATTCTTCCCTACCTTATTCCTGTGCTGAGATACAGGCTGCTCCAACCTGCTGTAAAATGCTTGATTTCGAGAGTGAGCGAAACTAATGAAAACATTGTTGGGGTAAAACCTAAAGGGAAAGGCCTAGCACCAAATTGCATTGGCCATCTGATCTAACTTCTGGAGGCAGTCAAAATGAGTATTTGAATTCTTCCCTACCTTATTCCTGTGCTGAGATACAGGCTGCTCCAACCTGCTGTAAAATGCTTGATTTCGAGAGTGAGCGAAACTAATGAAAACATTGTTGGGGTAAAACCTAAAGGGAAAGACGTAGCACCAAATTCCATTGGCCATCTGATCTAACTTCTGGAGGCAGTCAAAATGATCCTTAGAATTCTTCCCTACCTTATTCCTGTGCTGAGATACAGGCTGCTCCAACCTGCTGTAAAATGCTTGATTTCGAGAGTGAGCGAAACTAATGAAAACATTGTTGGGGTAAAACCTAAAGGGAAAGACCTAGCACCAAATCCAATTTGCCATCTGATCTAACTTCTGGAGGCAGTCAAAATGATCCTTAGAATTCTTCCCTACCTTATTCCTGTGCTGAGATACAGGCTGCTCCAACTGCTGTAAAATGCTTGATTTCGAGAGTGAGCGAAACTAATGAAAACATTGTTGGGGTAAAACCTAAAGGGAAAGACCTAGCACCAAATCCAATTTGCCATCTGATCTAACTTCTGGAGGCAGTCAAAATGATCCTTAGAATTCTTCCCTACCTTATTCCTGTGCTGAGATACAGGCTGCTCCAACCTGCTGTAAAATGCTTGATTTCGAGAGTGAGCGAAACTAATGAAAACATTGTTGGGGTAAAACCTAAAGGGAAAGACCTAGCACCAAATCCAATTTGCCATCTGATCTAACTTCTGGAGGCAGTCAAAATGAGTATTTGAATTCTTCCCTACCTTATTCCTGTGCTGAGATACAGGCTGCTCCAACCTGCTGTAAAATGCTTGATTTCGAGAGTGAGCGAAACTAATGAAAACATTGTTGGGGTAAAACCTAAAGGGAAAGACCTAGTACCAAATCCAATTTGCCATCTGATCTAACTTCTGGAGGCAGTCAAAATGATCCTTAGAATTCTTCCCTACCTTATTCCTGTGCTGAGATACAGGCTGCTCCAACCTGCTGTAAAATGCTTGATTTCGAGAGTGAGCGAAACTAATGAAAACATTGTTGGGGTAAAACCTAAAGGGAAAGACCTAGCACCAAATCCAATTTGCCATCTGATCTAACTTCTGGAGGCAGTCAAAATGATCCTTAGAATTCTTCCCTACCTTATTCCTGTGCTGAGATACAGGCTGCTCCAACCTGCTGTAAAATGCTTGATTTCGAGAGTGAGCGAAACTAATGAAAACATTGTTGGGGTAAAACCTAAAGGGAAAGACCTAGCACCAAATCCAATTTGCCATCTGATCTAACTTCTGGAGGCAGTCAAAATGATCCTTAGAATTCTTCCCTACCTTATTCCTGTGCTGAGATACAGGCTGCTCCAACCTGCTGTAAAATGCTTGATTTCGAGAGTGAGCGAAACTAATGAAAACATTGTTGGGGTAAAACCTAAAGGGAAAGACCTAGCACCAAATCCAATTTGCCATCTGATCTAACTTCTGGAGGCAGTCAAAATGATCCTTAGAATTCTTCCCTACCTTATTCCTGTGCTGAGATACAGGCTGCTCCAACCTGCTGTAAAATGCTTGATTTCGAGAGTGAGCGAAACTAATGAAAACATTGTTGGGGTAAAACCTAAAGGGAAAGACCTAGCACCAAATCCAATTTGCCATCTGATCTAACTTCTGGAGGCAGTCAAAATGATCCTTAGAATTCTTCCCTACCTTATTCCTGTGCTGAGATACAGGCTGCTCCAACCTGCTGTAAAATGCTTGATTTCGAGAGTGAGCGAAACTAATGAAAACATTGTTGGGGTAAAACCTAAAGGGAAAGACCTAGCACCAAATTCCATTGGCCATCTGATCTAACTTCTGGAGGCAGTCAAAATGAGTATT
>NW_027144895.1:0-30901 GCF_026170545.1 Melanerpes formicivorus
CAATTTGGTGCTAGGCCTTTCCCTTTAGGTTTTACCCCAACAATGTTTTCATTAGTTTCGCTCACTCTCGAAATCAAGCATTTTACAGCAGGTTGGAGCAGCCTGTATCTCAGCACAGTAATAAGGCAGGGAAGAATTCAAATACTCATTTTGACTGCCTCCAGAAGTTAGATCAGATGGCCAATGCAATTTGGTGCTAGGCCTTTCCCTTTAGATTTTACCCCAACAATGTTTTCATTAGTTTCGCTCACTCTCGAAATCAAGCATTTTACAGCAGGTTGGAGCAGCCTGTATCTCAGCACAGTAATAAGGCAGGGAAGAATTCAAATACTCATTTTGACTGCCTCCAGAAGTTAGATCAGATGGCCAATGCAATTTGGTGCTAGGCCTTTCCCTTTAGGTTTTACCCCAGCAATGTTTTCATTAGTTTCGCTCACTCTCGAAATCAAGCATTTTACAGCAGGTTGGAGCAGCCTGTATCTCACCACAGGAATAAGGTAGGGAAGAATTCAAATACTCATTTTGACTGCCTCCAGAAGTTAGATCAGATGGCCAATGCAATTTGGTGCTAGGCCTTTCCCTTTAGGTTTTACCCCAACAATGTTTTCATTAGTTTCGCTCACTCTCGAAATCAAGCATTTTACAGCAGGTTGGAGCAGCCTGTATCTCAGCACAGGAATAAGGTAGGGAAGAATTCTAAGGATCATTTTGACTGCCTCCAGAAGTTAGATCAGATGGCCAATGCAATTTGGTGATAGGCCTTTCCCTTTAGGTTTTTCGCCAACAATGTTTTCATTAGTTTTGATCACTCTCGAAATCAAGCATTTTACAGCAGATTGGAGCAGCCTGTATCTCAGCACAGGAATAAGGTAGGGAAGAATTCTATGGATCATTTTGACTGCCTCCAGAAGTTAGATCAGATGGCCAATGGAATTTGGTGCTAGGTCTTTCCCTTTAGGTTTTACCCCAACAATGTTTTCATTAGTTTCGCTCACTCTCGAAATCAAGCATTTTACAGCAGGTTGGAGCAGCCTGTATCTCAGCACAGGAATAAGGTAGGGAAGAATTCAAATACTCATTTTGACTGCCTCCAGAAGTTAGATCAGATGGCCAATGGAATTTGGTGCTAGGCCTTTCCCTTTAGGTTTTACCCCAACAATGTTTTCATTAGTTTCGCTCACTCTCGAAATCAAGCATTTTACAGCAGGTTGGAGCAGCCTGTATCTCAGCACAGGAATAAGGTAGGGAAGAATTCTAAGGATCATTTTGACTGCCTCCAGAAGTTAGATCAGATGGCAAATTGGATTTGGTGCTAGGTCTTTCCCTTTAGGCTTTACCCGAACAATGTTTTCATTAGTTTCGCTCACTCTCGAAATCAAGCATTTTACAGCAGGTTGGAGCAGCCTGTATCTCAGCACAGGAATAAGGTAGGGAAGAATTCTAAGGATCATTTTGACTGCCTCCAGAAGTTAGATCAGATGGCCAATGCAATTTGGTGCTAGGTCTTTCCCTTTAGGTTTTACCCCAACAATGTTTTCATTAGTTTCGCTCACTCTCGAAATCAAGCATTTATACAGCAGGTTGGAGCAGCCTGTATCTCAGCACAGGAATAAGGTAGGGAAGAATTCAAATACTCATTTTGACTGCCTCCAGAAGTTAGATCAGATGGCATATTGTATTTGGTGCTAGGTCTTTCCCTTTAGGTTTTACCCCAACAATGTTTTCATTAGTTTTGCTCACTCTCAAAATCAAGCATTTTACAGCAGGTTGGAGCAGCCTGTATCTCAGCACAGGAATAAGGTAGGGAAGAATTCAAATACTCATTTTGACTGCCTCCAGAAGTTAGATCAGATGGCCAATGCAATTTGGTGCTAGGCCTTTCCCTTTAGGTTTTACCCCAACAATGTTTTCATTAGTTTCGCTCACTCTCGAAATCAAGCATTTTACAGCAGGTTGGAGCAGCCTGTATCTCAGCACAGGAATAAGGTAGGGAAGAATTCAAATACTCATTTTGACTGCCTCCAGAAGTTAGATCAGATGGCCAATGCAATTTGGTGCTAGGCCTTTCCCTTTAGGTTTTACCCCAACAATATTTTCATTAGTTTCGATCACTCTCGAAATCAAGCATTTTACAGCAGGTTGGAGCAGCCTGTATCTCAGCACAGGAATAAGGTAGGGAAGAATTCTAAGGATCATTTTGACTGCCTCCAGAAGTTCGATCAGATGGCAAATTGTATTTGGTGCTAGGTCTTTCCCTTTAGGTTTTACCCCAACAATGTTTTCATTAGTTTCGCTCACTCTCGAAATCAAGCATTTTACAGCAGGTTGGAGCAGCCTGTATCTCAGCACAGGAATAAGGTAGGGAAGAATTCTATGTATCATTTTGACTGCCTCCAGAAGTTAGATCAGATGGCCAATGCAATTTGGTGCTAGGCCTTTCCCTTTAGGTTTTACCCCAACAATGTTTTCATTAGTTTCGCTCACTCTCGAAATCAAGCATTTTACAGCAGGTTGGAGCAGCCTGTATCTCAGCACAGGAATAAGGTAGGGAAGAATTCTATGGATCATTTTGACTGCCTCCAGAAGTTAGATCAGATGGCAAATTGTATTTGGTGCTAGGTCTTTCCCTTTAGGTTTTACCCCAACAATGTTTTCATTAGTTTCGCTCACTCTCGAAATCAAGGATTTTACAGCAGGTTGGAGCAGCCTGTATCTCAGCACAGGAATAAGGTAGGGAAGAATTCAAATACTCATTTTGACTGCCTCCAGAAGTTAGATCAGATGGCCAATGGAATTTGGTGCTAGGCCTTTCCCTTTAGGTTTTACCCCAACAATGTTTTCATTAGTTTCGCTCACTCTCGAAATCAAGCATTTTACAGCAGGTTGGAGCAGCCTGTATCTCAGCACAGGAATAAGGTAGGGAAGAATTCTAAGGATCATTTTGACTGCCTCCAGAAGTTAGATCAGATGGCCAATGCAATTTGGTGCTAGGCCTTTCCCTTTAGGTTTTTCGCCAACAATGTTTTCATTAGTTTTGATCACTCTCGAAATCAAGCATTTTACAGCAGGTTGGAGCAGCCTGTATCTCAGCACAGGAATAAGGTAGGGAAGAATTCTAAGGATCATTTTGACTGCCTCCAGAAGTTAGATCAGATGGCCAATGGAATTTGGTGCTAGGTCTTTCCCTTTAGGTTTTACCCCAACAATGTTTTCATTAGTTTCGCTCACTCTCGAAATCAAGCATTTTACAGCAGGTTGGAGCAGCCTGTATCTCAGCACAGGAATAAGGTAGGGAAGAATTCTAAGGATCATTTTGACTGCCTCCAGAAGTTAGATCAGATGGCCAATGCAATTTGGTGCTAGGCCTTTCCCTTTAGGTTTTACCCCAACAATGTTTTCATTAGTTTCGCTCACTCTCGAAATCAAGCATTTTACAGCAGGTTGGAGCAGCCTGTATCTCAGCACAGGAATAAGGTAGGGAAGAATTCAAATACTCATTTTGACTGCCTCCAGAAGTTAGATCAGATGGGAAATTGTATTTGGTGCCAGGTCTTTGCCTTTAGGTTTTACCCCAACAATGTTTTCATTAGTTTCGATCACTCTCGAAATCAAGCATTTTACAGCAGGTTGGAGCAGCCTGTATCTCAGCACAGGAATAAGGTAGGGAAGAATTCTAAGGATCATTTTGACTGCCTCCAGAAGTTAGATCAGATGGCCAATGCAATTTGGTGCTAGGTCTTTCCCTTTAGGTTTTACCCCAACAATGTTTTCATTAGTTTCGCTCACTCTCGAAATCAAGCATTTTACAGCAGGTTGGAGCAGCCTGTATCTCAGCACAGGAATAAGGTAGGGAAGAATTCTAAGGATCATTTTGACTGCCTCCAGAAGTTAGATCAGATGGCAAATTGTATTTGGTGCTAGGTCTTTCCCTTTAGGTTTTACCCCAACAATGTTTTCATTAGTTTCGCTCACTCTCGAAATCAAGCATTTTACAGCAGGTTGGAGCAGCCTGTATCTCAGCACAGGAATAAGGTAGGGAAGAATTCTAAGGATCATTTTGACTGCCTCCAGAAGTTAGATCAGATGGCCAATGCAATTTGGTGCTAGGCCTTTCCCTTTAGGTTTTTCGCCAACAATGTTTTCATTAGTTTTGATCACTCTCGAAATCAAGCATTTTACAGCAGGTTGGAGCAGCCTGTATCTCAGCACAGGAATAAGGTAGGGAAGAATTCTAAGGATCATTTTGACTGCCTCCAGAAGTTAGATCAGATGGCAAATTGTATTTGGTGCTAGGTCTTTCCCTTTAGGTTTTACCCCAACAATGTTTTCATTAGTTTCGCTCACTCTCGAAATCAAGCATTTTACAGCAGGTTGAAGCAGCCTGTATCTCAGCACAGGAATAAGGTAGGGAAGAATTCAAATACTCATTTTGACTGCCTCCAGAAGTTAGATCAGATGGCCAATGCAATTTGGTGCTAGGCCTTTCCCTTTAGGTTTTACCCCAGCAATGTTTTCATTAGTTTCGCTCACTCTCGAAATCAAGCATTTTACAGCAGGTTGGAGCAGCCTGTATCTCAGCACAGGAATAAGGTAGGGAAGAATTCAAATACTCATTTTGACTGCCTCCAGAAGTTAGATCAGATGGCCAATGCAATTTGGTGCTAGGCCTTTCCCTTTAGGTTTTACCCCAACAATGTTTTCATTAGTTTCGCTCACTCTCGAAATCAAGCATTTTACAGCAGGTTGGAGCAGCCTGTATCTCAGCACAGGAATAAGGTAGGGAAGAATTCAAATACTCATTTTGACTGCCTCCAGAAGTTAGATCAGATGGCCAATGCAATTTGGTGCTAGGCCTTTCCCTTTAGGTTTTACCCCAACAATATTTTCATTAGTTTCGCTCACTCTCGAAATCAAGCATTTTACAGCAGGTTGGAGCAGCCTGTATCTCAGCACAGGAATAAGGTAGGGAAGAATTCTAAGGATCATTTTGACTGCCTCCAGAAGTTCGATCAGATGGCAAATTGTATTTGGTGCTAGGTCTTTCCCTTTAGGTTTTACCCCAACAATGTTTTCATTAGTTTCGCTCACTCTCGAAATCAAGCATTTTACAGCAGGTTGGAGCAGCCTGTATCTCAGCACAGGAATAAGGTAGGGAAGAATTCTATGGATCATTTTGACTGCCCACAGAAGTTAGATCAGATGGCAAATTGTATTTGGTGCTAGGTCTTTCCCTTTAGGTTTTACCCCCACAATGTTTTCATTAGTTTCGCTCACTCTCGAAATCAAGCATTTTACAGCAGGTTGGAGCAGCCTGTATCTCAGCACAGGAATAAGGTAGGGAAGAATTCAAATACTCATTTTGACTGCCTCCAGAAGTTAGATCAGATGGCCAATGCAATTTGGTGCTAGGCCTTTCCCTTTAGGTTTTACCCCAACAATGTTTTCATTAGTTTCGCTCACTCTCGAAATCAAGCATTTTACAGCAGGTTGGAGCAGCCTGTATCTCAGCACAGGAATAAGGTAGGGAAGAATTCAAATACTCATTTTGACTGCCTCCAGAAGTTAGATCAGATGGCAAATTGTATTTGGTGCTAGGTCTTTCCCTTTAGGTTTTACCCCAACAATGTTTTCATTAGTTTCGCTCACTCTCGAAATCAAGCATTTTACAGCAGGTTGGAGCAGCCTGTATCTCAGCACAGGAATAAGGTAGGGAAGAATTCAAATACTCATTTTGACTGCCTCCAGAAGTTAGATCAGATGGCAAATTGTATTTGGTGCTAGGTCTTTCCCTTTAGGTTTTACCCCAACAATGTTTTCATTAGTTTCGCTCACTCTCGAAATCAAGCATTTTACAGCAGGTTGGAGCAGCCTGTATCTCAGCACAGGAATAAGGTAGGGAAGAATTCTATGTATCATTTTGACTGCCTCCAGAAGTTAGATCAGATGGCCAATGCAATTTGGTGCTAGGCCTTTCCCTTTAGGTTTTACCCCAACAATGTTTTCATTAGTTTCGCTCACTCTCGAAATCAAGCATTTTACAGCAGGTTGGAGCAGCCTGTATCTCAGCACAGGAATAAGGTAGGGAAGAATTCTATGGATCATTTTGACTGCCTCCAGAAGTTAGATCAGATGGCAAATTGTATTTGGTGCTAGGTCTTTCCCTTTAGGTTTTACCCCAACAATGTTTTCATTAGTTTCGCTCACTCTCGAAATCAAGGATTTTACAGCAGGTTGGAGCAGCCTGTATCTCAGCACAGGAATAAGGTAGGGAAGAATTCAAATACTCATTTTGACTGCCTCCAGAAGTTAGATCAGATGGCCAATGGAATTTGGTGCTAGGCCTTTCCCTTTAGGTTTTACCCCAACAATGTTTTCATTAGTTTCGCTCACTCTCGAAATCAAGCATTTTACAGCAGGTTGGAGCAGCCTGTATCTCAGCACAGGAATAAGGTAGGGAAGAATTCTAAGGATCATTTTGACTGCCTCCAGAAGTTAGATCAGATGGCCAATGCAATTTGGTGCTAGGCCTTTCCCTTTAGGTTTTTCGCCAACAATGTTTTCATTAGTTTTGATCACTCTCGAAATCAAGCATTTTACAGCAGGTTGGAGCAGCCTGTATCTCAGCACAGGAATAAGGTAGGGAAGAATTCTAAGGATCATTTTGACTGCCTCCAGAATTTAGATCAGATGGCCAATGGAATTTGGTGCTAGGTCTTTCCCTTTAGGTTTTACCCCAACAATGTTTTCATTAGTTTCGCTCACTCTCGAAATCAAGCATTTTACAGCAGGTTGGAGCAGCCTGTATCTTAGCACAGGAATAAGGTAGGGAAGAATTCTAAGGATCATTTTGACTGCCTCCAGAAGTTAGATCAGATGGCCAATGCAATTTGGTGCTAGGCCTTTCCCTTTAGGTTTTACCCCAACAATGTTTTCATTAGTTTCGCTCACTCTCGAAATCAAGCATTTTACAGCAGGTTGGAGCAGCCTGTATCTCAGCACAGGAATAAGGTAGGGAAGAATTCAAATACTCATTTTGACTGCCTCCAGAAGTTAGATCAGATGGGAAATTGTATTTGGTGCCAGGTCTTTGCCTTTAGGTTTTACCCCAACAATGTTTTCATTAGTTTCGATCACTCTCGAAATCAAGCATTTTACAGCAGGTTGGAGCAGCCTGTATCTCAGCACAGGAATAAGGTAGGGAAGAATTCTAAGGATCATTTTGACTGCCTCCAGAAGTTAGATCAGATGGCCAATGCAATTTGGTGCTAGGTCTTTCCCTTTAGGTTTTACCCCAACAATGTTTTCATTAGTTTCGCTCACTCTCGAAATCAAGCATTTTACAGCAGGTTGGAGCAGCCTGTATCTCAGCACAGGAATAAGGTAGGGAAGAATTCTAAGGATCATTTTGACTGCCTCCAGAAGTTAGATCAGATGGCAAATTGTATTTGGTGCTAGGTCTTTCCCTTTAGGTTTTACCCCAACAATGTTTTCATTAGTTTCGCTCACTCTCGAAATCAAGCATTTTACAGCAGGTTGGAGCAGCCTGTATCTCAGCACAGGAATAAGGTAGGGAAGAATTCAAATACTCATTTTGACTGCCTCCAGAAGTTAGATCAGATGGCCAATGCAATTTGGTGCTAGGCCTTTCCCTTTAGGTTTTACCCCAACAATGTTTTCATTAGTTTCGCTCACTCTCGAAATCAAGCATTTTACAGCAGGTTGGAGCAGCCTGTATCTCAGCACAGGAATAAGGTAGGGAAGAATTCAAATACTCATTTTGACTGCCTCCAGAAGTTAGATCAGATGGCCAATGCAATTTGGTGCTAGGCCTTTCCCTTTAGGTTTTACCCCAACAATGTTTTCATTAGTTTCGCTCACTCTCGAAATCAAGCATTTTACAGCAGGTTGGAGCAGCCTGTATCTCAGCACAGGAATAAGGTAGGGAAGAATTCTAAGGATCATTTTGACTGCCTCCAGAAGTTAGATCAGATGGCCAATGCAATTTGGTGCTAGGCCTTTCCCTTTAGGTTTTTCGCCAACAATGTTTTCATTAGTTTTGATCACTCTCGAAATCAAGCATTTTACAGCAGGTTGGAGCAGCCTGTATCTCAGCACAGGAATAAGGTAGGGAAGAATTCTAAGGATCATTTTGACTGCCCCCAGAAGTTAGATCAGATGGCAAATTGTATTTGGTGCCAGGTCTTTCCCTTTAGGTTTTACCCCAACAATGTTTTCATTAGTTTCGCTCACTCTCGAAATCAAGCATTTTACAGCAGGTTGGAGCAGCCTGTATCTCAGCACAGGAATAAGGTAGGGAAGAATTCAAATACTCATTTTGACTGCCTCCAGAAGTTAGATCAGATGGCCAATGCAATTTGGTGCTAGGCCTTTCCCTTTAGGTTTTACCCCAACAATGTTTTCATTAGTTTCGCTCACTCTCGAAATCAAGAATTTTACAGCAGGTTGGAGCAGCCTGTATCTCAGCACAGGAATAAGGTAGGGAAGAATTCTAAGGATCATTTTGACTGCCTCCAGAAGTTAGATCAGATGGCCAATGCAATTTGGTGCTAGGTCTTTCCCTTTAGGTTTTACCCCAACAATGTTTTCATTAGTTTCGCTCACTCTCGAAATCAAGCATTTTACAGCAGGTTGGAGCAGCCTTTATCTCAGCACAGGAATAAGGTAGGGAAGAATTCTATGGATCATTTTGACTGCCTCCAGAAGTTAGATCAGATGGCAAATTGTATTTGGTGCTAGGTCTTTCCCTTTAGGTTTTACCCCAACAATGTTTTCATTAGTTTCGCTCACTCTCGAAATCAAGCATTTTACAGCAGGTTGGAGCAGCCTGTATCTCAGCACAGGAATAAGGTAGGGAAGAATTCTAAGGATCATTTTGACTGCCTCCAGAAGTTAGATCAGATGGCCAATGGAATTTGGTGCTAGGTCTTTCCCTTTAGGTTTTACCCCAACAATGTTTTCATTAGTTTCGCTCACTCTCGAAATCAAGCATTTTACAGCAGGTTGGAGCAGCCTGTATCTCAGCACAGGAATAAGGTAGGGAAGAATTCTATGTATCATTTTGACTGCCTCCAGAAGTTAGATCAGATGGCCAATGCAATTTGGTGCTAGGCCTTTCCCTTTAGGTTTTACCCCAACAATGTTTTCATTAGTTTCGCTCACTCTCGAAATCAAGCATTTTACAGCAGGTTGGAGCAGCCTGTATCTCAGCACAGGAATAAGGTAGGGAAGAATTCTATGGATCATTTTGACTGCCTCCAGAAGTTAGATCAGATGGCAAATTGTATTTGGTGCCAGGTCTTTCCCTTTAGGTTTTACCCCAACAATGTTTTCATTAGTTTCGCTCACTCTCGAAATCAAGCATTTTACAGCAGGTTGGAGCAGCCTGTATCTCAGCACAGGAATAAGGTAGGGAAGAATTCAAATACTCATTTTGACTGCCTCCAGAAGTTAGATCAGATGGCCAATGCAATTTGGTGCTAGGCCTTTCCCTTTAGGTTTTACCCCAACAATGTTTTCATTAGTTTCGCTCACTCTCGAAATCAAGCATTTTACAGCAGGTTGGAGCAGCCTGTATCTCAGCACAGGAATAAGGTAGGGAAGAATTCTAAGGATCATTTTGACTGCCTCCAGAAGTTAGATCAGATGGCCAATGCAATTTGGTGCTAGGCCTTTCCCTTTAGGTTTTTCGCCAACAATGTTTTCATTAGTTTTGATCACTCTCGAAATCAAGCATTTTACAGCAGGTTGGAGCAGCCTGTATCTCAGCACAGGAATAAGGTAGGGAAGAATTCTAAGGATCATTTTGACTGCCTCCAGAAGTTAGATCAGATGGCCAATGCAATTTGGTGCTAGGCCTTTCCCTTTAGGTTTTACCCCAACAATGTTTTCATTAGTTTCGCTCACTCTCGAAATCAAGCATTTTACAGCAGGTTGGAGCAGCCTGTATCTCAGCACAGGAATAAGGTAGGGAAGAATTCAAATACTCATTTTGACTGCCTCCAGAAGTTAGATCAGATGGGAAATTGTATTTGGTGCCAGGTCTTTGCCTTTAGGTTTTACCCCAACAATGTTTTCATTAGTTTCGATCACTCTCGAAATCAAGCATTTTACAGCAGGTTGGAGCAGCCTGTATCTCAGCACAGGAATAAGGTAGGGAAGAATTCTAAGGATCATTTTGACTGCCTCCAGAAGTTAGATCAGATGGCCAATGCAATTTGGTGCTAGGTCTTTCCCTTTAGGTTTTACCCCAACAATGTTTTCATTAGTTTCGCTCACTCTCGAAATCAAGCATTTTACAGCAGGTTGGAGCAGCCTGTATCTCAGCACAGGAATAAGGTAGGGAAGAATTCTATGGATCATTTTGACTGCCTCCAGAAGTTAGATCAGATGGCAAATTGTATTTGGTGCTAGGTCTTTCCCTTTAGGTTTTACCCCAACAATGTTTTCATTAGTTTCGCTCACTCTCGAAATCAAGCATTTTACAGCAGGTTGGAGCAGCCTGTATCTCAGCACAGGAATAAGGTAGGGAAGAATTCAAATACTCATTTTGACTGCCTCCAGAAGTTGGATCAGATGGCAAGTGGTATTTGGTGCTAGGCCTTTCCCTTTAGGTTTTACCCCAACAATGTTTTCATTAGTTTCGCTCACTCTCGAAATCAAGCATTTTACAGCAGGTTGGAGCAGCCTGTATCTCAGCACCGGAATAAGGTAGGGAAGAATTCAAATACTCATTTTGACTGCCTCCAGAAGTTAGATCAGATGGCCAATGCAATTTGGTGCTAGGCCTTTCCCTTTAGGTTTTACCCCAACAATGTTTTCATTAGTTTCGCTCACTCTCGAAATCAAGCATTTTACAGCAGGTTGGAGCAGCCTGTATCTCTGCACAGGAATAAGGTAGGGAAGAATTCTAAGGATCATTTTGACTGCCTCCAGAAGTTAGATCAGATGGCCAATGCAATTTGGTGCTAGGCCTTTCCCTTTAGGTTTTTCGCCAACAATGTTTTCATTAGTTTTGATCACTGTCGAAATCAAGCATTTTACAGCAGGTTGGAGCAGCCTGTATCTCAGCACAGGAATAAGGTAGGGAAGAATTCTAAGGATCATTTTGACTGCCCCCAGAAGTTAGATCAGATGGCAAATTGTATTTGGTGCCAGGTCTTTCCCTTTAGGTTTTACCCCAACAATGTTTTCATTAGTTTCGCTCACTCTCGAAATCAAGCATTTTACAGCAGGTTGGAGCAGCCTGTATCTCAGCACAGGAATAAGGTAGGGAAGAATTCAAATACTCATTTTGACTGCCTCCAGAAGTTAGATCAGATGGCCAATGCAATTTGGTGCTAGGCCTTTCCCTTTAGGTTTTACCCCAACAATGTTTTCATTAGTTTCGCTCACTCTCGAAATCAAGCATTTTACAGCAGGTTGGAGCAGCCTGTATCTCAGCACAGGAATAAGGTAGGGAAGAATTCTAAGGATCATTTTAACTGCTTCCAGAAGTTAGATCAGATGGCCAATGCAATTTGGTGCTAGGTCTTTCCCTTTAGGTTTTACCCCAACAATGTTTTCATTAGTTTCGCTCACTCTCGAAATCAAGCATTTTACAGCAGGTTGGAGCAGCCTGTATCTCAGCACAGGAATAAGGTAGGGAAGAATTCTATGGATCATTTTGACTGCCTCCAGAAGTTAGATCAGATGGCAAATTGTATTTGGTGCTAGGTCTTTCCCTTTAGGTTTTACCCCAACAATGTTTTCATTAGTTTCGCTCACTCTCGAAATCAAGCATTTTACAGCAGGTTGGAGCAGCCTGTATCTCAGCACAGGAATAAGGTAGGGAAGAATTCAAATACTCATTTTGACTGCCTCCAGAAGTTGGATCAGATGGCAAGTGGTATTTGGTGCTAGGCCTTTCCCTTTAGGTTTTACCCCAACAATGTTTTCATTAGTTTCGCTCACTCTCGAAATCAAGCATTTTACAGCAGGTTGGAGCAGCCTGTATCTCAGCACCGGAATAAGGTAGGGAAGAATTCAAATACTCATTTTGACTGCCTCCAGAAGTTAGATCAGATGGCCAATGCAATTTGGTGCTAGGCCTTTCCCTTTAGGTTTTACCCCAACAATGTTTTCATTAGTTTCGCTCACTCTCGAAATCAAGCATTTTACAGCAGGTTGGAGCAGCCTGTATCTCTGCACAGGAATAAGGTAGGGAAGAATTCTAAGGATCATTTTGACTGCCTCCAGAAGTTAGATCAGATGGCCAATGCAATTTGGTGCTAGGCCTTTCCCTTTAGGTTTTTCGCCAACAATGTTTTCATTAGTTTTGATCACTGTCGAAATCAAGCATTTTACAGCAGGTTGGAGCAGCCTGTATCTCAGCACAGGAATAAGGTAGGGAAGAATTCTAAGGATCATTTTGACTGCCCCCAGAAGTTAGATCAGATGGCAAATTGTATTTGGTGCCAGGTCTTTCCCTTTAGGTTTTACCCCAACAATGTTTTCATTAGTTTCGCTCACTCTCGAAATCAAGCATTTTACAGCAGGTTGGAGCAGCCTGTATCTCAGCACAGGAATAAGGTAGGGAAGAATTCAAATACTCATTTTGACTGCCTCCAGAAGTTAGATCAGATGGCCAATGCAATTTGGTGCTAGGCCTTTCCCTTTAGGTTTTACCCCAACAATGTTTTCATTAGTTTCGCTCACTCTCGAAATCAAGCATTTTACAGCAGGTTGGAGCAGCCTGTATCTCAGCACAGGAATAAGGTAGGGAAGAATTCTAAGGATCATTTTAACTGCTTCCAGAAGTTAGATCAGATGGCCAATGCAATTTGGTGCTAGGTCTTTCCCTTTAGGTTTTACCCCAACAATGTTTTCATTAGTTTCGCTCACTCTCGAAATCAAGCATTTTACAGCAGGTTGGAGCAGCCTGTATCTCAGCACAGGAATAAGGTAGGGAAGAATTCAAATACTCATTTTGACTGCCTCCAGAAGTTAGATCAGATGGCCAATGCAATTTGGTGCTAGGCCTTTCCCTTTAGGTTTTACCCCAACAATGTTTTCATTAGTTTCGCTCACTCTCGAAATCAAGCATTTTACAGCAGGTTGGAGCAGCCTGTATCTCAGCACAGGAATAAGGTAGGGAAGAATTCAAATACTCATTTTGACTGCCTCCAGAAGTTAGATCAGATGGCCAATGCAATTTGGTGCTAGGCCTTTCCCTTTAGGTTTTACCCCAACAATGTTTTCATTAGTTTCGCTCACTCTCGAAATCAAGCATTTTACAGCAGGTTGGAGCAGCCTGTATCTCAGCACAGGAATAAGGTAGGGAAGAATTCAAATACTCATTTTGACTGCCTCCAGAAGTTAGATCAGATGGCCAATGCAATTTGGTGCTAGGCCTTTCCCTTTAGGTTTTACCCCAACAATGTTTTCATTAGTTTCGCTCACTCTCGAAATCAAGCATTTTACAGCAGGTTGGAGCAGCCTGTATCTCAGCACAGGAATAAGGTAGGGAAGAATTCAAATACTCATTTTGACTGCCTCCAGAAGTTAGATCAGATGGCCAATGCAATTTGGTGCTAGGCCTTTCCCTTTAGGTTTTACCCCAACAATGTTTTCATTAGTTTCGCTCACTCTCGAAATCAAGCATTTTACAGCAGGTTGGAGCAGCCTGTATCTCAGCACAGGAATAAGGTAGGGAAGAATTCTAAGGATCATTTTGACTGCCTCCAGAAGTTAGATCAGATGGCCAATGGAATTTGGTGCTAGGTCTTTCCCTTTAGGTTTTACCCCAACAATGTTTTCATTAGTTTTGCTCACTCTCGAAATCAAGCATTTTACAGCAGGTTGGAGCAGCCTGTATCTCAGCACAGGAATAAGGTAGGGAACAATTCTATGGATCATTTTGACTGCCCCCAGAAGTTAGATCAGATGGCAAATTGTATTTGGTGCTAGGTTTTTCCCTTTAGGTTTTACCCCAACAATGTTTTCATTAGTTTCGCTCACTCTCGAAATCAAGCATTTTACAGCAGGTTGGAGCAGCCTGTATCTCAGCACAGGAATAAGGTAGGGAAGAATTCAAATACTCATTTTGACTGCCTCCAGAAGTTAGATCAGATGGCCAATGCAATTTGGTGCTAGGCCTTTCCCTTTAGGTTTTACCCCAACAATGTTTTCATTAGTTTCGCTCACTCTCGAAATCAAGCATTTTACAGCAGGTTGGAGCAGCCTGTATCTCAGCACAGGAATAAGGTAGGGAAGAATTCAAATACTCATTTTGACTGCCTCCAGAAGTTAGATCAGATGGCCAATGCAATTTGGTGCTAGGCCTTTCCCTTTAGGTTTTACCCCAACAATGTTTTCATTAGTTTCGCTCACTCTCGAAATCAAGCATTTTACAGCAGGTTGGAGCAGCCTGTATCTCAGCACAGGAATAAGGTAGGGAAGAATTCAAATACTCATTTTGACTGCCTCCAGAAGTTAGATCAGATGGCCAATGCAATTTGGTGCTAGGCCTTTCCCTTTAGGTTTTACCCCAACAATGTTTTCATTAGTTTCGCTCACTCTCGAAATCAAGCATTTTACAGCAGGTTGGAGCAGCCTGTATCTCAGCACAGGAATAAGGTAGGGAAGAATTCAAATACTCATTTTGACTGCCTCCAGAAGTTAGATCAGATGGCCAATGCAATTTGGTGCTAGGCCTTTCCCTTTAGGTTTTACCCCAACAATGTTTTCATTAGTTTCGCTCACTCTCGAAATCAAGCATTTTACAGCAGGTTGGAGCAGCCTGTATCTCAGCACAGGAATAAGGTAGGGAAGAATTCAAATACTCATTTTGACTGCCTCCAGAAGTTAGATCAGATGGCCAATGCAATTTGGTGCTAGGCCTTTCCCTTTAGGTTTTACCCCAACAATGTTTTCATTAGTTTCGCTCACTCTCGAAATCAAGCATTTTACAGCAGGTTGGAGCAGCCTGTATCTCAGCACAGGAATAAGGTAGGGAAGAATTCTAAGGATCATTTTGACTGCCTCCAGAAGTTAGATCAGATGGTAAATTGTATTTGGTGCTAGGCCTTTCCCTTTAGGTTTTACCCCAACAATGTTTTCATTAGTTTCGCTCACTCTCGAAATCAAGCATTTTACAGCAGGTTGGAGCAGCCTGTATCTCAGCACAGGAATAAGGTAGGGAAGAATTCAAATACTCATTTTGACTGCCTCCAGAAGTTAGATCAGATGGCCAATGCAATTTGGTGCTAGGCCTTTCCCTTTAGGTTTTACCCCAACAATGTTTTCATTAGTTTCGCTCACTCTCGAAATCAAGCATTTTACAGCAGGTTGGAGCAGCCTGTATCTCAGCACAGGAATAAGGTAGGGAAGAATTCAAATACTCATTTTGACTGCCTCCAGAAGTTAGATCAGATGGCCAATGCAATTTGGTGCTAGGCCTTTCCCTTTAGGTTTTACCCCAACAATGTTTTCATTAGTTTCGCTCACTCTCGAAATCAAGCATTTTACAGCAGGTTGGAGCAGCCTGTATCTCAGCACAGGAATAAGGTAGGGAAGAATTCAAATACTCATTTTGACTGCCTCCAGAAGTTAGATCAGATGGCCAATGCAATTTGGTGCTAGGCCTTTCCCTTTAGGTTTTACCCCAACAATGTTTTCATTAGTTTCGCTCACTCTCGAAATCAAGCATTTTACAGCAGGTTGGAGCAGCCTGTATCTCAGCACAGGAATAAGGTAGGGAAGAATTCAAATACTCATTTTGACTGCCTCCAGAAGTTAGATCAGATGGCCAATGCAATTTGGTGCTAGGCCTTTCCCTTTAGGTTTTTCGCCAACAATGTTTTCATTAGTTTTGATCACTCTCGAAATCAAGCATTTTACAGCAGGTTGGAGCAGCCTGTATCTCAGCACAGGAATAAGGTAGGGAAGAATTCTAAGGATCATTTTGACTGCCCCCAGAAGTTAGATCAGATGGCAAATTGTATTTGGTGCCAGGTCTTTCCCTTTAGGTTTTACCCCAACAATGTTTTCATTAGTTTTGATCACTCTCGAAATCAAGCATTTTACAGCAGGTTGGAGCAGCCTGTATCTCAGCACAGGAATAAGGTAGGGAAGAATTCTAAGGATCATTTTGACTGCCTCCAGAAGTTAGATCAGATGGCCAATGGAATTTGGTGCTAGGTCTTTCCCTTTAGGTTTTACCCCAACAATGTTTTCATTAGTTTTGCTCACTCTCGAAATCAAGCATTTTACAGCAGGTTGGAGCAGCCTGTATCTCAGCACAGGAATAAGGTAGGGAAGAATTCTATGGATCATTTTGACTGCCCCCAGAAGTTAGATCAGATGGCAAATTGTATTTGGTGCTAGGTTTTTCCCTTTAGGTTTTACCCCAACAATGTTTTCATTAGTTTCGCTCACTCTCGAAATCAAGCATTTTACAGCAGGTTGGAGCAGCCTGTATCTCAGCACAGGAATAAGGTAGGGAAGAATTCAAATACTCATTTTGACTGCCTCCAGAAGTTAGATCAGATGGCCAATGCAATTTGGTGCTAGGCCTTTCCCTTTAGGTTTTACCCCAACAATGTTTTCATTAGTTTCGCTCACTCTCGAAATCAAGCATTTTACAGCAGGTTGGAGCAGCCTGTATCTCAGCACAGGAATAAGGTAGGGAAGAATTCAAATACTCATTTTGACTGCCTCCAGAAGTTAGATCAGATGGCCAATGCAATTTGGTGCTAGGCCTTTCCCTTTAGGTTTTACCCCAACAATGTTTTCATTAGTTTCGCTCACTCTCGAAATCAAGCATTTTACAGCAGGTTGGAGCAGCCTGTATCTCAGCACAGGAATAAGGTAGGGAAGAATTCAAATACTCATTTTGACTGCCTCCAGAAGTTAGATCAGATGGCCAATGCAATTTGGTGCTAGGCCTTTCCCTTTAGGTTTTACCCCAACAATGTTTTCATTAGTTTCGCTCACTCTCGAAATCAAGCATTTTACAGCAGGTTGGAGCAGCCTGTATCTCAGCACAGGAATAAGGTAGGGAAGAATTCTAAGGATCATTTTGACTGCCTCCAGAAGTTAGATCAGATGGCAAATTGTATTTGGTGCTAGGCCTTTCCCTTTAGGTTTTACCCCAACAATGTTTTCATTAGTTTCGCTCACTCTCGAAATCAAGCATTTTACAGCAGGTTGGAGCAGCCTGTATCTCAGCACAGGAATAAGGTAGGGAAGAATTCAAATACTCATTTTGACTGCCTCCAGAAGTTAGATCAGATGGCCAATGCAATTTGGTGCTAGGCCTTTCCCTTTAGGTTTTACCCCAACAATGTTTTCATTAGTTTCGCTCACTCTCGAAATCAAGCATTTTACAGCAGGTTGGAGCAGCCTGTATCTCAGCACAGGAATAAGGTAGGGAAGAATTCAAATACTCATTTTGACTGCCTCCAGAAGTTAGATCAGATGGCCAATGCAATTTGGTGCTAGGCCTTTCCCTTTAGGTTTTACCCCAACAATGTTTTCATTAGTTTCGCTCACTCTCGAAATCAAGCATTTTACAGCAGGTTGGAGCAGCCTGTATCTCAGCACAGGAATAAGGTAGGGAAGAATTCAAATACTCATTTTGACTGCCTCCAGAAGTTAGATCAGATGGCCAATGCAATTTGGTGCTAGGCCTTTCCCTTTAGGTTTTACCCCAACAATGTTTTCATTAGTTTCGCTCACTCTCGAAATCAAGCATTTTACAGCAGGTTGGAGCAGCCTGTATCTCAGCACAGGAATAAGGTAGGGAAGAATTCTAAGGATCATTTTGACTGCCTCCAGAAGTTAGATCAGATGGCCAATGCAATTTGGTGCTAGGCCTTTCCCTTTAGGTTTTACCCCAACAATGTTTTCATTAGTTTCGCTCACTCTCGAAATCAAGCATTTTACAGCAGGTTGGAGCAGCCTGTATCTCAGCACAGGAATAAGGTAGGGAAGAATTCAAATACTCATTTTGACTGCCTCCAGAAGTTAGATCAGATGGCAAATTGTATTTGGTGCCAGGTCTTTCCCTTTAGGTTTTACCCCAACAATGTTTTCATTAGTTTCGCTCACTCTCGAAATCAAGCATTTTACAGCAGGTTGGAGCAGCCTGTATCTCAGCACAGGAATAAGGTAGGGAAGAATTCTAAGGATCATTTTGACTGCCTCCAGAAGTTAGATCAGATGGCCAATGCAATTTGGTGCTAGGTCTTTCCCTTTAGGTTTTACCCCAACAATGTTTTCATTAGTTTCGCTCACTCTCGAAATCAAGCATTTTACAGCAGGTTGGAGCAGCCTGTATCTCAGCACAGGAATAAGGTAGGGAAGAATTCTAAGGATCATTTTGACTGCCTCCAGAAGTTAGATCAGATGGCAAATTGTATTTGGTGCTAGGTCTTTCCCTTTAGGTTTTACCCCAACAATGTTTTCATTAGTTTCGCTCACTCTCGAAATCAAGCATTTTACAGCAGGTTGGAGCAGCCTGTATCTCAGCACAGGAATAAGGTAGGGAAGAATTCAAATACTCATTTTGACTGCCTCCAGAAGTTAGATCAGATGGCCAATGCAATTTGGTGCTAGGCCTTTCCATTTAGGTTTTACCCCAACAATGTTTTCATTAGTTTCGCTCACTCTCGAAATCAAGCATTTTACAGCAGGTTGGAGCAGCCTGTATCTCACCACAGGAATAAGGTAGGGAAGAATTCAAATACTCGTTTTGACTGCCTCCAGAAGTTAGATCAGATGGCCAATGCAATTTGGTGCTAGGCCTTTCCCTTTAGGTTTTACCCCAACAATGTTTTCATTAGTTTCGCTCACTCTCGAAATCAAGCATTTTACAGCAGGTTGGAGCAGCCTGTATCTCAGCACAGGAATAAGGTAGGGAAGAATTCTAAGGATCATTTTGACTGCCTCCAGAAGTTAGATCAGATGGCCAATGCAATTTGGTGCTAGGCCTTTCCCTTTAGGTTTTTCGCCAACAATGTTTTCATTAGTTTTGATCACTCTCGAAATCAAGCATTTTACAGCAGGTTGGAGCAGCCTGTATCTCAGCACAGGAATAAGGTAGGGAAGAATTCTAAGGATCATTTTGACTGCCCCCAGAAGTTAGATCAGATGGCCAATGGAATTTGGTGCCAGGTCTTTCCCTTTAGGTTTTACCCGAACAATGTTTTCATTAGTTTGGATCACTCTCGAAATCAAGCACTTCACAGCACGTTGGAGCAGCCTGTATCTCAGCACAGGAATAAGGTAGGGAAGAATTCTAAGGATCATTTTGACTGCCTCCAGAAGTTAGATCAGATGGCCAATGGAATTTGGTGCTAGGTCTTTCCCTTTAGGTTTTACCCCAACAATGTTTTCATTAGTTTCGCTCACTCTCGAAATCAAGCATTTTACAGCAGGTTGGAGCAGCCTGTATCTCAGCACAGGAATAAGGTAGGGAAGAATTCTATGGATCATTTTGACTGCCCCCAGAAGTTAGATCAGATGGCAAATTGTATTTGGTGCTAGGTTTTTCCCTTTAGGTTTTACCCCAACAATGTTTTCATTAGTTTCGCTCACTCTCGAAATCAAGCATTTTACAGCAGGTTGGAGCAGCCTGTATCTCAGCACCGGAATAAGGTAGGGAAGAATTCAAATACTCATTTTGACTGCCTCCAGAAGTTAGATCAGATGGCCAATGCAATTTGGTGCTAGGCCTTTCCCTTTAGGTTTTACCCCAACAATGTTTTCATTAGTTTCGCTCACTCTCGAAATCAAGCATTTTACAGCAGGTTGGAGCAGCCTGTATCTCAGCACAGGAATAAGGTAGGGAAGAATTCAAATACTCATTTTGACTGCCTCCAGAAGTTAGATCAGATGGCCAATGCAATTTGGTGCTAGGCCTTTCCCTTTAGGTTTTACCCCAACAATGTTTTCATTAGTTTCGCTCACTCTCGAAATCAAGCATTTTACAGCAGGTTGGAGCAGCCTGTATCTCACCACAGGAATAAGGTAGGGAAGAATTCAAATACTCATTTTGACTGCCTCCAGAAGTTAGATCAGATGGCCAATGCAATTTGGTGCTAGGCCTTTCCCTTTAGGTTTTACCCCAACAATGTTTTCATTAGTTTCGCTCACTCTCGAAATCAAGCATTTTACAGCAGGTTGGAGCAGCCTGTATCTCAGCACAGGAATAAGGTAGGGAAGAATTCTAAGGATCATTTTGACTGCCTCCAGAAGTTAGATCAGATGGCAAATTGTATTTGGTGCTAGGCCTTTCCCTTTAGGTTTTACCCCAACAATGTTTTCATTAGTTTTGATCACTCTCGAAATCAAGCATTTTACAGCAGGTTGGAGCAGCCTGTATCTCAGCACAGGAATAAGGTAGGGAAGAATTCAAATACTCATTTTGACTGCCTCCAGAAGTTAGATCAGATGGCCAATGCAATTTGGTGCTAGGCCTTTCCCTTTAGGTTTTACCCCAACAATGTTTTCATTAGTTTCGCTCACTCTCGAAATCAAGCATTTTACAGCAGGTTGGAGCAGCCTGTATCTCAGCACAGGAATAAGGTAGGGAAGAATTCAAATACTCATTTTGACTGCCTCCAGAAGGTAGATCAGATGGCCAATGCAATTTGGTGCTAGGCCTTTCCCTTTAGGTTTTACCCCAACAATGTTTTCATTAGTTTTGATCACTCTCGAAATCAAGCATTTTACAGCAGGTTGGAGCAGCCTGTATCTCAGCACAGGAATAAGGTAGGGAAGAATTCAAATCCTCATAATGACTGCCTCCAGAAGTTAGATCAGATGGCCAATGCAATTTGGTGCTAGGCCTTTCCCTTTAGGTTTTACCCCAACAATGTTTTCATTAGTTTCGCTCATTCTCGAAATCAAGCATTTTACAGCAGGTTGGAGCAGCCTGTATCTCAGCACAGGAATAAGGTAGGGAAGAATTCTAAGGATCATTTTGACTGCCTCCAGAAGTTAGATCAGATGGCCAATGCAATTTGGTGCTAGGCCTTTCCCTTTAGGTTTTTCGCCAACAATGTTTTCATTAGTTTTGATCACTCTCGAAATCAAGCATTTTACAGCAGGTTGGAGCAGCCTGTATCTCAGCACAGGAATAAGGTAGGGATGAATTCTAAGGATCATTTTGACTGCCTCCAGAAGTTAGATCAGATGGCAAATTGTATTTGGTGCCAGGTCTTTCCCTTTAGGTTTTACCCCAACAATGTTTTCATTAGTTTCGCTCACTCTCTAAATCAAGCATTTTACAGCAGGTTGGAGCAGCCTGTATCTCAGCACAGGAATAAGGTAGGGAAGAATACTAAGGATCATTTTGACTGCCTCCAGAAGTTAGATCAGATGGCCAATGGAATTTGGTGCTAGGCCTTTCCCTTTAGGTTTTACCCCAACAATGTTTTCATTAGTTTCGCTCACTCTCAAAATCAAGCATTTTACAGCAGGTTGGAGCACCCTGTATCTCAGCACAGGAATAAGGTAGGGAAGAATTCAAATACTCATTTTGACTGCCTCCAGAAGTTAGATCAGATGGCCAATGCAATTTGGTGCTAGGCCTTTCCCTTTAGGTTTTACCCCAACAATGTTTTCATTAGTTTCGCTCACTCTCGAAATCAAGCATTTTACAGCAGGTTGCAGCAGCCTGTATCTCAGCACAGGAATAAGGTAGGGAAGAATTCTAAGGATCATTTTGACTGCCTCCAGAAGTTAGATCAGATGGCAAATTGTATTTGGTGCTAGGCCTTTCCCTATAGGTTTTACACCAACAATGTTTTCATTAGTTTTGATCACTCTCGAAATCAAGCATTTTACAGCAGGTTGGAGCAGCCTGTATCTCAGCACCGGAATAAGGTAGGGAAGAATTCAAATACTCATTTTGACTGCCTCCAGAAGTTAGATCAGATGGCCAATGCAATTTGGTGCTAGGCCTTTCCCTTTAGGTTTTACCCCAACAATGTTTTCATTAGTTTCGATCACTCTCGAAATCAAGCATTTTACAGCAGGTTGGAGCAGCCTGTATCTCAGCACAGGAATAAGGTAGGGAAGAATTCAAATACTCATTTTGACTGCCTCCAGAAGTTAGATCAGATGGCCAATGCAATTTGGTGCTAGGCCTTTCCCTTTAGGTTTTACCCCAACAATGTTTTCATTAGTTTCGCTCACTCTCGAAATCAAGCATTTTACAGCAGGTTGGAGCAGCCTGTATCTCAGCACAGGAATAAGGTAGGGAAGAATTCTAAGGATCATTTTGACTGCCTCCAGAAGTTAGATCAGATGGCCAATGCAATTTGGTGCTAGGCCTTTCCCTTTAGGTTTTACCCCAACAATGTTTTCATTAGTTTTGCTCACTCTCGAAATCAAGCATTTTACAGCAGGTTGGAGCAGCCTGTATCTCAGCACAGGAATAAGGTAGGGAAGAATTCTAAGGATCATTTTGACTGCCTCCAGAAGTTAGATCAGATGGCAAATTGTATTTGGTGCCAGGTCTTTCCCTTCAGGTTTTACCCCAACAATGTTTTCATTAGTTTTGATCACTCTCGAAATCAAGCATTTTACAGCAGGTTGGAGCAGCCTGTATCTCAGCACAGGAATAAGGTAGGGAAGAATTCTAAGGATCATTTTGACTGCCTCCAGAAGTTAGATCAGATGGCCAATGCAATTTGGTGCTAGGTCTTTCCCTTTAGGTTTTACCCCAACTATGTTTTCATTAGTTTCGCTCACTCTCGAAATCAAGCATTTTACAGCAGGTTGGAGCAGCCTGTATCTCAGCACAGGAATAAGGTAGGGAAGAATTCTATGGATCATTTTGACTGCCCCCAGAAGTTAGATCAGATGGCAAATTGTATTTGGTGCTAGGTCTTTCCCTTTAGGTTTTACCCCAACAATGTTTTCATTAGTTTCGCTCACTCTCGAAATCAAGCATTTTACAGCAGGTTGGAGCAGCCTGTATCTCAGCACAGGAATAAGGTAGGGAAGAATTCAAATACTCATTTTGACTGCCTCCAGAAGTTAGATCAGATGGCCAATGTAATTTGGTGCTAGACCTTTCCCTTTAGGTTTTACCCCAACAATGTTTTCATTAGTTTCGCTCACTCTCGAAATCAAGCATTTTACAGCAGGTTGGAGCAGCCTGTATCTCAGCACAGGAATAAGGTAGGGAAGAATTCAAATACTCATTTTGACTGCCTCCAGAAGTTAGATCAGATGGCCAATGCAATTTGGTGCTAGGCCTTTCCCTTTAGGTTTTACCCCAACAATGTTTTCATTAGTTTTGATCACTCTCGAAATCAAGCATTTTACAGCAGGTTGGAGCAGCCTGTATCTCAGCACAGGAATAAGGTAGGGAAGAATTCAAATACTCATTTTGACTGCCTCCAGAAGTTAGATCAGATGGCCAATGCAATTTGGTGCTAGGCCTTTCCCTTTAGGTTTTACCCCAACAATGTTTTCATTAGTTTCGCTCACTCTCGAAATCAAGCATTTTACAGCAGGTTGGAGCAGCCTGTATCTCAGCACAGGAATAAGGTAGGGAAGAATTCAAATACTCATTTTGACTGTCTCCAGAAGTTAGATCAGATGGCAAATTGTATTTGGTGCTAGGTCTTTCCCTTTAGGTTTTACCCCAACAATGTTTTCATTAGTTTCGATCACTCTCGAAATCAAGCATTTTACAGCAGGTTGGAGCAGCCTGTATCTCAGCACAGGAATAAGGTAGGGAAGAATTCTAAGGATCATTTTGACTGCCCCCAGAAGTTAGATCAGATGGCAAATTGTATTTGGTGCCAGGTCTTTCCCTTTAGGTTTTACCCCAACAATGTTTTCATTAGTTTCGCTCACTCTCGAAATCAAGCATTTTACAGCAGGTTGGAGCAGCCTGTATCTCAGCACAGGAATAAGGTAGGGAAGAATTCAAATACTCATTTTGACTGCCTCCAGAAGTTAGATCAGATGGCCAATGCAATTTGGTGCTAGGCCTTTCCCTTTAGGTTTTACCCCAACAATGTTTTCATTAGTTTCGCTCACTCTCGAAATCAAGCATTTTACAGCAGGTTGGAGCAGCCTGTATCTCAGCACAGGAATAAGGTAGGGAAGAATTCTAAGGATCATTTTGACTGCCTCCAGAAGTTAGATCAGATGGCAAATTGTATTTGGTGCCAGGTCTTTCCCTTTAGGTTTTACCCCAACAATGTTTTCATTAGTTTCGCTCACTCTCGAAATCAAGCATTTTACAGCAGGTTGGAGCAGCCTGTATCTCAGCACAGGAATAAGGTAGGGAAGAATTCTAAGGATCATTTTGACTGCCTCCAGAAGTTAGATCAGATGGCCAATGGAATTTGGTGCTAGGTCTTTCCCTTTAGGTTTTACCCCAACAATGTTTTCATTAGTTTCGCTCACTCTCGAAATCAAGCATTTTACAGCAGGTTGGAGCAGCCTGTATCTCAGCACAGGAATAAGGTAGGGAAGAATTCAAATACTCATTTTGACTGCCTCCAGAAGTTAGATCAGATGGCCAATGCAATTTGGTGCTAGGCCTTTCCCTTTAGGTTTTACCCCAACAATGTTTTCATTAGTTTCGCTCACTCTCGAAATCAAGCATTTTACAGCAGGTTGGAGCAGCCTGTATCTCAGCACAGGAATAAGGTAGGGAAGAATTCTAAGGATCATTTTGACTGCCTCCAGAAGTTAGATCAGATGGCAAATTGTATTTGGTGCCAGGTCTTTCCCTTTAGGTTTTACCCCAACAATGTTTTCATTAGTTTCGATCACTCTCGAAATCAAGCATTTTACAGCAGGTTGGAGCAGCCTGTATCTCAGCACAGGAATAAGGTAGGGAAGAATTCAAATACTCATAATGACTGCCTCCAGAAGTTAGATCAGATGGCCAATGCAATTTGGTGCTAGGCCTTTCCCTTTAGGTTTTACCCCAACAATGTTTTCATTAGTTTCGCTCACTCTCGAAATCAAGCATTTTACAGCAGGTTGGAGCAGCCTGTATCTCAGCACAGGAATAAGGTAGGGAAGAATTCAAATACTCATTTTGACTGCCTCCAGAAGTTAGATCAGATGGCCAATGCAATTTGGTGCTAGGCCTTTCCCTTTAGGTTTTACCCCAACAATATTTTCATTAGTTTCGCTCACTCTCGAAATCAAGCATTTTACAGCAGGTTGGAGCAGCCTGTATCTCAGCACAGGAATAAGGTAGGGAAGAATTCAAAGGATCATTTTGACTGCCTCCAGAAGTTAGATCAGATGGCCAATGCAATTTGGTGCTAGGCCTTTCCCTTTAGGTTTTACCCCAACAATGTTTTCATTAGTTTCGCTCACTCTCGAAATCAAGCATTTTACAGCAGGTTGGAGCAGCCTGTATCTCAGCACCGGAATAAGGTAGGGAAGAATTCAAATACTCATTTTGACTGCCTCCAGAAGTTAGATCAGATGGCCAATGGAATTTGGTGCTAGGCCTTTCCCTTTAGGTTTTACCACAACAATGTTTTCATTAGTTTCGCTCACTCTCGAAATCAAGCATTTTACAGCAGGTTGGAGCAGCCTGTATCTCAGCACAGGAATAATGTAGGGAAGAATTCAAATACTCATTTTGACTGCCTCCAGAAGTTAGATCAGATGGCCAATGCAATTTGGTACTAGGCCTTTCCCTTTAGGTTTTACCCCAACAATGTTTTCATTAGTTTCACTCACTCTCGAAATCAAGCATTTTACAGCAGGTTGGAGCAGCCTGTATCTCAGCACAGGAATAAGGTAGGGAAGAATTCTAAGGATCATTTTGACTGCCTCCAGAAGTTAGATCAGATGGCCAATGGAATTTGGTGCTAGGTCTTTCCCTTTAGGTTTTACCCCAACATTGTTTTCATTAGTTTCGCTCACTCTCGAAATCAAGCATTTTACAGCAGGTTGGAGCAGCCTGTATCTCAGCACAGGAATAAGGTAGGGAAGAATTCAAATACTCATTTTGACTGCCTCCAGAAGTTAGATCAGATGGCCAATGCAATTTGGTGCTAGGCCTTTCCCTTTAGGTTTTACCCCAACAATGTTTTCATTAGTTTCGCTCACTCTCGAAATCAAGCATTTTACAGCAGGTTGGAGCAGCCTGTATCTCAGCACAGGAATAAGGTAGGGAAGAATTCAAATACTCATTTTGACTGCCTCCAGAAGTTAGATCAGATGGCAGATTGTATTTGGTGCTAGGTCTTTCCCTTTAGGTTTTACCCCAACAATGTTTTCATTAGTTTCGCTCACTCTCGAAATCAAGCATTTTACAGCAGGTTGGAGCAGCCTGTATCTCAGCACAGGAATAAGGTAGGGAAGAATTCAAATACTCATTTTGACTGCCTCCAGAAGTTAGATCAGATGGCAAATTGTATTTGGTGCTAGGCCTTTCCCTTTAGGTTTTACCCCAACAATGTTTTCATTAGTTTCGCTCACTCTCGAAATCAAGCATTTTACAGCAGGTTGGAGCAGCCTGTATCTCAGCACAGGAATAAGGTAGGGAAGAATTCAAATACTCATTTTGACTGCCTCCTGAAGTTAGATCAGATGGCCAATGCAATTTGGTGCTAGGCCTTTCCCTTTAGGTTTTACCCCAACAATGTTTTCATTAGTTTTGATTACTCTCGAAATCAAGCATTTTACAGCAGGTTGGAGCAGCCTGTATCTCAGCACAGGAATAAGGTAGGGAAGAATTCAAATACTCATTTTGACTGCCTCCAGAAGTTAGATCAGATGGCAAATTGTATTTGGTGCTAGGTCTTTCCCTTTAGGTTTTACCCCAACAATGTTTTCATTAGTTTCGCTCACTCTCGAAATCAAGCATTTTACAGCAGGTTGGAGCAGCCTGTATCTCAGCACAGGAATAAGGTAGGGAAGAATTCAAATACTCATTTTGACTGCCTCCAGAAGTTAGATCAGATGGCAAATTTTATTTGGTGCCACGTCTTTCCCTTTAGGTTTTACCCCAACAATGTTTTCATTAGTTTCGCTCACTCTCGAAATCAAGCATTTTACAGCAGTTTGGAGCAGCCTGTATCTCAGCACAGGAATAAGGTAGGGAAGAATTCAAATCCTCATAATGACTGCCTCCAGAAGTTAGATCAGATGGCCAATGCAATTTGGTGCTAGGCCTTTCCCTTTAGGTTTTACCACAACAATGTTTTCATTAGTTTCGCTCACTCTCGAAATCAAGCATTTTACAGCAGGTTGGAGCAGCCTGTATCTCAGCACAGGAATAATGTAGGGAAGAATTCAAATACTCATTTTGACTGCCTCCAGAAGTTAGATCAGATGGCCAATGCAATTTGGTACTAGGCCTTTCCCTTTAGGTTTTACCCCAACAATGTTTTCATTAGTTTCACTCACTCTCGAAATCAAGCATTTTACAGCAGGTTGGAGCAGCCTGTATCTCAGCACAGGAATAAGGTAGGGAAGAAATTCTAAGGATCATTTTGACTGCCTCCAGAAGTTAGATCAGATGGCCAATGGAATTTGGTGCTAGGTCTTTCCCTTAGGTTTTACCCCAACAATGTTTTCATTAGTTTCGCTCACTCTCGAAATCAAGCATTTTACAGCAGGTTGGAGCAGCCTGTATCTCAGCACAGGAAGTAAGGTAGGGAAGAATTCAAATACTCATTTTGACTGCCTCCAGAAGTTAGATCAGATGGCAAATTGTATTTGGTGCTAGGTCTTTCCCTTTAGGTTTTACCCCAACAATGTTTTCATTAGTTTTGATCACTCTCGAAATCAAGCATTTTACAGCAGGTTGGAGCAGCCTGTATCTCAGCACAGGAATAAGGTAGGGAAGAATTCAAATACTCATTTTGACTGCCTCCAGAAGTTAGATCAGATGGCAAATTGTATTTGGTGCCAGGTCTTTCCCTTTAGGTTTTTACCCCAACAATGTTTTCATTAGTTTCGCTCACTCTCGAAATCAAGCATTTTACAGCAGGTTGGAGCAGCCTGTATCTCAGCACAGGAATAAGGTAGGGAAGAATTCAAATACTCATTTTGACTGCCTCCAGAAGTTAGATCAGATGGCCAATGCAATTTGGTGCTAGGCCTTTCCCTTTAGGTTTTACCCCAACAATGTTTTCATTAGTTTCGCTCACTCTCGAAATCAAGCATTTTACAGCAGGTTGGAGCAGCCTGTATCTCAGCACAGGAATAAGGTAGGGAAGAATTCAAATACTCATTTTGACTGCCTCCAGAAGTTAGATCAGATGGCAAATTGTATTTGGTGCTAGGTCTTTCCCTTTAGGTTTTACCCCAACAATGTTTTCATTAGTTTCGCTCACTCTCGAAATCAAGCATTTTACAGCAGGTTGGAGCAGCCTGTATCTCAGCACAGGAATAAGGTAGGGAAGAATTCAAATACTCATTTTGACTGCCTCCAGAAGTTAGATCAGATGGCAAATTGTATTTGGTGCTAGGCCTTTCCCTTTAGGTTTTACCCCAACAATGTTTTCATTAGTTTCGCTCACTCTCGAAATCAAGCATTTTACAGCAGGTTGGAGCAGCCTGTATCTCAGCACAGGAATAAGGTAGGGAAGAATTCAAATACTCATTTTGACTGCCTCCTGAAGTTAGATCAGATGGCCAATGCAATTTGGTGATAGGCCTTTCCCTTTAGGTTTTACCCCAACAATGTTTTCATTAGTTTTGATTACTCTCGAAATCAAGCATTTTACAGCAGGTTGGAGCAGCCTGTATCTCAGCACAGGAATAAGGTAGGGAAGAATTCAAATACTCATTTTGACTGCCTCCAGAAGTTAGATCAGATGGCCAATGCAATTTGGTGCTAGGTCTTTCCCTTTAGGTTTTACCCCAACAATGTTTTCATTAGTTTCGCTCACTCTCGAAATCAAGCATTTTACAGCAGGTTGGAGCAGCCTGTATCTCAGCACAGGAATAAGGTAGGGAAGAATTCAAATACTCATTTTGACTGCCTCCAGAAGTTAGATCAGATGGCAAATTGTATTTGGTGCCACGTCTTTCCCTTTAGGTTTTACCCCAACAATGTTTTCATTAGTTTCGCTCACTCTCGAAATCAAGCATTTTACAGCAGTTTGGAGCAGCCTGTATCTCAGCACAGGAATAAGGTAGGGAAGAATTCAAATCCTCATAATGACTGCCTCCAGAAGTTAGATCAGATGGCCAATGCAATTTGGTGCTAGGCCTTTCCCTTTAGGTTTTACCCCAACAATGTTTTCATTAGTTTCGATCACTCTCGAAATCAAGCATTTTACAGCAGGTTGGAGCAGCCTGTATCTCAGCACAGGAATAAGGTAGGGAAGAATTCAAATACTCATTTTGACTGCCTCCAGAAGTTAGATCAGAGGGCCAATGCAATTTGGTGCTAGGCCTTTCCCTTTAGGTTTTACCCCAACAATGTTTTCATTAGTTTCGATCACTCTCGAAATCAAGCATTTTACAGCAGGTTGGAGCAGCCTGTATCTCAGCACAGGAATAAGGTAGGGAAGAATTCTAAGGATCATTTTGACTGCCTCCAGAAGTTAGATCAGATGGCCAATGCAATTTGGTGCTAGGCCTTTCCCTTTAGGTTTTACCCCAACAATATTTTCATTAGTTTTGATCACTCTCGAAATCAAGCATTTTACAGCAGGTTGGAGCAGCCTGTATCTCAGCACAGGAATAAGGTAGGGAAGAATTCTAAGGATCATTTTGACTGCCTCCAGAAGTTAGATCAGATGGCCAATGCAATTTGGTCCTAGGCCTTTCCCTTTAGGTTTTTCGCCAACAATGTTTTCATTAGTTTTGATCACTCTCGAAATCAAGCATTTTACAGCAGGTTGGAGCAGCCTGTATCTCAGCACAGGAATAAGGTAGGGAAGAATTCTAAGGATCATTTTGACTGCCTCCAGAAGTTAGATCAGATGTCAAGTTGTATTTGGTGCCAGGTCTTTCCCTTTAGGTTTTACCCCAACAATGTTTTCATTAGTTTCGATCACTCTCGAAATCAAGCATTTTACAGCAGGTTGGAGCACCCTGCATTTCCGTACCGGAATAAGGTAGGGAAGAATTCAAATACTCATTTTGACTGCCTCCAGAAGTTAGATCAGATGGCCAATGCAATTTGGTGCTAGGCCTTTCCCTTTAGGTTTTACCCCAACAATGTTTTCATTAGTTTCGCTCACTCTCGAAATCAAGCATTTTACAGCAGGTTGGAGCAGCCTGTATCTCAGCACAGGAATAAGGTAGGGAAGAATTCAAATACTCATTTTGACTGCCTCCAGAAGTTAGATCAGATGGCCAATGCAATTTGGTGCTAGGCCTTTCCCTTTAGGTTTTACCCCAACAATGTTTTCATTAGTTTCGCTCACTCTCGAAATCAAGCATTTTACAGCAGGTTGGAGCAGCCTGTATCTCAGCACAGGAATAAGGTAGGGAAGAATTCAAATACTCATTTTGACTGCCTCCAGAAGTTAGATCAGATGGCCAATGCAATTTGGTGCTAGGCCTTTCCCTTTAGGTTTTACCCCAACAATGTTTTCATTAGTTTTGATTACTCTCGAAATCAAGCATTTTACAGCAGGTTGGAGCAGCCTGTATCTCAGCACAGGAATAAGGTAGGGAAGAATTCAAATACTCATTTTGACTGCCTCCAGAATTTAGATCAGATGGCAAATTGTATTTGGTGCTAGGTCTTTCCCTTTAGGTTTTACCCCAACAATGTTTTCATTAGTTTCGCTCACTCTCGAAATCAAGCATTTTACAGCAGGTTGGAGCAGCCTGTATCTCAGCACAGGAATAAGGTAGGGAAGAATTCAAATACTCATTTTGACTGCCTCCAGAAGTTAGATCAGATGGCAAATTGTATTTGGTGCCAGGTCTTTCC
>NW_027144896.1:0-30848 GCF_026170545.1 Melanerpes formicivorus
CCTCTCCAGGCTCCGGTACCGGAGGGCCGGTTCCCGGTACCGATCCCTATTCCCCATCCCGTCCTCGGTCTCTATCTTCCTCTTCGGTTCCCGGTCCCGGTTCCCATCCGCGGTCTCCATCCCCAGCTCCCGATCCCGGTTCCCGGCCCCCACGGCCGCTCCCGGCGCCTCCATTCCCGGTCCGGTTTCTCACCCCCGGTACCGGTTCCCTGTCTCCCACCTCGGTCTCGGTCCTCGGTTCCCGCTCCCGCCCGTGTCCCCCCACCCCGTCCCCCCGGTACAGGCTCCCGGTTCCGGGTCCAGACCCCCCCCCGCCCAGTACCGGAGCCCCCATTCCGGTCCCCCCTCCCCCCCTTCCCGGTTCGGTTCCCGTTCCCAGTCTCAATCCCTCTCCTCCCCCGTTTCCCCCCCCCCCCCCGTACCGATTCCCCCCCCCGCCCCCGGTTCCTCCCCCCTCCTCCCGTTCCCCCGCCCCCCCCCCCCCGCCCCCACCTCCCCCCCCTCCCGGTCCCGGTTGTTTCCCCCCGCGTCTCGAGTCCCTGTCCCCCCCCCCCAGTATTCTGGGGGAGGGTCCCAGGCCTAAGGGGAGGGGGTCCCGAAACCGGGGGGGGGGGGTCCCGAAACGGGGATGGGGGTCCCGACCATGGCGGGGGGGGGCGGAAGCATTTAGGGGTTCAACGGGGGGTCTCGGGGCCTCGGGAAGGGCCCGGGGCGGGGGGGGGGGAGGGAGGTAGGGGAAGGGTCGTGTCCCACTCCCCCCCCTCCCGGTCCCGGTCCCGTCCGGGTGCCCCCCCCGGCCACCCCCCCATGTCCCCCCCCCGGCCGTTGCCTGGCAACCGCCGCAGCCGCGGAGCCCAATCGCCGTTGCCAGGGGAAACGCTGCCGGGACCGGGGAGCAGCCGCGGCCGGGGGGGGGGGGGGGGGGGGGGGGAAGGGGGGCGGGGGGGGGCATGCGACTCCCCCTCCCCCCCCCAGGACCTGCACATCCCCTCCCGCTTTCGGGGACCACCCTCCCGAGACCTGACGACCCCCCAGGACCTGAGACCCCCCCCCACGGCGCCTGAGACACTCCTGGGACCTGAGGCCCCCCTCCCCCCCCCCGAAATTACCCCAGACAACCCCCCCCGGGACTTGAGACCCCCCCCGAAATTACCCCAGACACACAAACCCCCCCCCGAGACCTGAGCCCCTCACCCGGGACCTGAGCCCCCCCCCCCCCAGTTACCACAGACACCCCCCCCAGAGCTGAGCCCCTCCCCAGGACCCCCCCCCCAAATTTAGCCCTGCACCCCCCCCGGAGTGAGGACCCCCCGCAAGTGCCCTGGGAGCGGATTTGGGGGGTGGGGGGTCCTGAGGTCTTGGGTGCCGGGGGGGGGGAAGTGTCCCAGAGGTTCATAGCTGGGGGGGTCCTCAAGGGTGCTGAGGAGGGTCCCAGTGATTCGGGGGGGTGGGCCCTGGGGGGTATCTGGTGGGGGGGGTGTCCCTGGGGGGGCGTCTCGAGTGTGGGGGGGGGTGGTCACGGGGGGGGACCTGGAAGTTCAGGAGGGGTCCCAGTGCCACTGGGAGGGTCTCGGGGGGGGGGGGGGGGCGCATCTGGGGGGGGAGAACAGCTCCGTGGGTGGGAGTCTCGGGTGGGGGTCTCTAGGGGGGGGACGTCTCAGGTGGGGGGTGCCAGGGATTTAGGAGGGGTCCCAGTGGCTCGGGGGGGGCTCTGGGAGGGGGGTTCTGGGGGTTGGGAGGCCGTGTCTCGAGTGGGGGGGTCTCGGTTGGGGGTCCCAGGTGTGGGTCCTGGGGGTTCAGGAGGGCTCCCCGTGGCCTGGGAGGGCTGTGGGTGGCCCTTGGAGGGTGTCCGTGGGTGGAGGTCGGTGGATGTGGGGTCTCGGGTGGGGGGGGGTCTCAGGTGAGGGTCCCCAGTGGGGGTCCCTAGTGGAGGGGGGGGGGTGGGTCTGGGTGGCTTCTCGTGGTTCAGGAGGGGTCCAAGTGGCCCTGGGAGGGTCTCTGGGGGGTGTCTGGTGGGGGAGGTGTCCGTGGGTGTGGGTCTCGAGTGTGGGATCTCAGGTAGGGTTCCCTAGTGGGGGTCCTGGGGGCTCAGGAGGGCTCCCAGTGGCTCTGTGGGGGCTCTGTGTGGCCCTGGGTGTGCCTCGGGGAGGGGGGGGAGAGAAACTCCGTGGGTGGGGATCTCGGGTGGGGGTCTCGGGGGGGAGGTCTCAGATGGGGGCGCCTGGGGGTCCCAGGTGTGGGGTCCTGGGGGCTCAGGAGGGCTCCCAGTGGGTCTGGGCGGCCCTGGGAGGGTCTCCGTGGGTGGGTTCGGGTCCGTGGTGGTTTGGGTCTCGGGTGGGGGTCTCAGGCCGTGGCGGGGGGGGGGGTCCCCGCAGGCGGCGAGCGTGGCCGCGGCCGCCACCACCTCCATGAGGAGCTGGGGACGATGCCAGCGACCCCCGCGGTGCTGCTGCTGCTGCTGGCTGCCCTCCCCCCCCGCGGGCAGCCGGCGCCGGCGCCGCTCCGCATGGGTGAGCGCCGGGGGGGGGCACCGGGGACGGGGAGGCGGGGAGGGATTGGGAGTGGGGGGGGGAGAGGGACATGGGGGGGGGGATAAAGGAAAGTGGGCGGGGGGGGGGCATGGGGGGCACTGGGGGGATGGGGGGGATGGGAATGTGGGGGGCATTGGGGGGAAGGAGGGGATGGGAATGTGGGGGGGCACTGGGGGGAAGGAAGGGGATGGGGGCATGGGGGGAGTTGGGGCGATGGGGGTGCGAGGATTATGGGGGCATGGGGGGGGGCACAAGGGACACTGGAGGGGATGGGGGGCAGGGGAGGGATGTAACGTGGCAGGCACTGGGGGGATGGGGTCCAAGGGGGGGGCATGGGGAGCACTGGGGGCATGGGGGGCACTGGGGGCATGGGGAGCACAAGGAGCACTGGGGGCATGGGGGACAAGGGGGGCATGGGAAGCACAAGAAGCATGGGGGGCAAGGGGGGCACCGGGGGCATGGGGAGCAGAAGGGGCATGGGGGTACTGGGGGCATTGGGGGCAAGGGGGGCAAGGGGAACAAAAGGGGCATGGGGGGGGCATGGGGGGCATGGGGCCAAGGGGGGGCATGGGGAGCACAAGGGGCATGGGAGTGCACTGGGGGCGTGGGGGGGCAAGGGGTGTATGGGGGGCATGGGGACCATGGGGAGCACAAGGGGCATGGAGGGCATAGGGGGGCATGGAGTGCACTGGGGACATGGGGGGCACTGGGGGCATGGAGGGCATGGGGGGCACGGGGGCACTGGGGGCATGGGGGGCAAGTGGGGCATGGCATGGGGAGCACAAGGTCATGGGGGGCACTGGGGGCGTGGGGGGCAAAGGGAAAGGTGAACACAAGGGGCATGGGGGGCACTGGGGGGCATGGGGGGCAAGGGGGGCATGGGGGGCACAAGGGGCATAGGGGGCATGAGGGGCAAGGGGGGGCACTGGGGGCATGGGGAGCACTGGGGGCATGGGCTCCATGCGGGGGTGGCGGCTGGGGGGTCGTGGGGGTCCATAGGACTCCTTAGGGGTCCGTAGGGTTCCACAGAGGTCCATGGGGATCCATAGGGATCTATATTCCTGTCGCGGTCCGTGCGTGAGGGCCGGTGGGGGGGGTGGGGGGTGGCGGGGGTCCAGGTGCCGGCGCCCACCTCCCCCTCCCCGCAGCGGCCATCCTGGACGAGCGGTCGGGGCTGCGGGCGGGGGGAGCGGCTGGCGCTGGCGCTGGCCCGGGAGCGCCTCAATGGCATCCTGGGGACCCCCCCCCGGGCACGGCTGGAGGTGGAGATCTTCGAGCTGCAGGGGGGACAGCCAGTACGAGACCACCGACACCAGTGAGCCGCGGGGGGGGCACCGGAGGGGGGGGCCGGGGGGCACAGGTGAAGGGCTGGGGGGCGCTGGGGTGGGGCTGGGAGCATGGGGGTGGGCCTTGGGCTGGGGGCTTTGGGGATGGGCACTGGGCAGGGGGCTGTGGGGTTGGGCACTGGTGAGGTGCTTGGGGAACTGGGATGGGCACTGGGGGCACTGGGGTGGGCACGGGGCTGGGGGCACTGGTGAGGGGCTGGGGGGCATGGGCACTGGGCTGGGGGCTGTGGGGGTTGGGCACTGGTGAGGTGCTTGGGGCACTGGACTGGGGCTGGGGGCACTGGGGTGGGCACTGGGCTGGGGGCACTGGGCTGGGGGTGGGGATTGGGCACTGGGCTGGGGGCACTGGGGTTGGGCACTGGTGAGGTGCTTGGGCACTGGACTTGGGCTGGGGGCACTGGTGAGGGGCTGGGGGCACTAGGGTGGGGCACTGGGCTGGGGGCATGGGCACTGGGCTGGGGGCACTGGGATGGGCTCTGGGAAGGGGCTGGGGGGCACTGGGGTGGGCACTGAGCTGGGGGTGCTGGTGAGGGGCTGGGGGCTGTGGGGCTGGGAGCTGGGGGGTGGGCTTCCCCTGGTGGCAGGCGCGGGTGCCAGCTCCCGGGCCCGGCCGTGCCCCACAGTGTGCCAGATCCTGCCCAAGGGAGTGGTCTCGGTCCTGGGCCCTGCTGCCAGCCCCGCGGCCGCCGCCACCGTCAGCCACATCTGCGGCGAGAAGGAGGTCAGGGGGAGGGGCTGCGGGACACCCCCCCCCCCCCCCGCCGCGGGACCCCCCTCCCCGCCTGACAGCCCCAATCCCCTCCCCTCGGTGCCCCCAGCCCCCCCCATCAAAATCCACCCCGGGACCCCCCAGAACCCCATCCTAGGACCCTCAGTTCCATCCCAGGACCCCCAGACCCCTCCCTGTCCCCCTTGAGACCCCCTCAGTGTCCCTCATTCCTTCTGCCCCCTGCACCTCTTGGTTGCCCCCCACCCCCGCCCCCCCAGACCCTCTCTACCCCCTCAGTGCCCCCCAGAGCCCCCCCAGTGCCCCCAGGACTCTCCAGTCCCCTCCATTCCCTCTGCCCCCCGCACTCCCTGCTGCCCCCGGTTGCCCCCAGCCCCGCCCCCACCCCCCTCACCGTGGGTGCCCCTCCCCTGCCCCTCCCCCCCCAGATCCCTCACATCAAGGTGGGGCCGGAGGAGACCCCCAGGCTGCAGTTCCTTCGCTTCGCGGCCGTCAGCCTCTACCCCAGCAACGAGGACCTGAGCCTGGCCCTGGGCCACGTCCTGCGCAGCTTCCGCTACCCCCCGGCCTCCCTCATCTGCGCCAAGGCCGAGTGTAGGGGGAGGGGCGCCGCGGGGTGGGGGGAGGGGGGGCACGGTACCCCAGGGGGAGGGCGGGGGGGGGACACGTGGGGGGCTTGGGGGCTCAGTGGGAATGGGGCGACTGGAGGGTCTCAGGGGGACAGGGAGGGGGCTGGGGGGCACTGGGAGGGGGCTAGGGGGGCACTGAGGGGGTGGGGAGGGTCTGGGAGGGCACCCAAGGAAAGGAGGGTCAAGGGTTGGGGGTACACGGGGGGGGGCATGGGGGGCTTGGGGGGGAAAAGGGAATGGGGGGGCTGGAGGGTCTCAGGGGGACAGGGAGGGGGCTGGCAGCATCAGTAAAGGGGTTGGGAGGGGGGATTGAGGTGTCTGGGAGGTCCATGGGATGGGTTGGAGGCCAAGGGCTGGGTTGGAGGTGCGAGGGCTGGGTTGGAGGTGCGAGGGCTGGGTTGGAGGTGCTAGGGCTGGGTTGGAGGTGCGAGGGCTGGGTTGGAGGTGCAAGGGCTGGGTTGGAGGTGCGAGGGCTGGGTTGGAGGTGCTAGGGCTGGGTTGGAGGTGCGAGGGCTGGGTTGGAGGTGCGAGGGCTGGGTTGGAGGCCAATGGCTGGGTTGGAGGCCGAGGGCTGGGTTGGAGGTGCGAGGGCTGGGTTGGAGGTGCGAGGGCTGGGTTGGAGGTGCTAGGGCTGGGTTGGAGGTGCGAGGGCTGGGTTGGAGGTGCGAGGGCTGGGTTGGAGGCCAATGGCTGGGTTGGAGGCCGAGGGCTGGGTTGGAGGTGCGAGGGCTGGGTTGGAGGTGCGAGGGCTGGGTTGGAGGCCAAGGGCTAGGTTGGAGGTGCGAGGGCTGGGTTGGAGGTGTGAGGGCTAGGTTGGAGGTGCAAGGGCTGGGTTGGAGGTGCAAGGGCTGGGTTGGAGGTGCGAGGGCTGGGTTGGAGGTGCAAGGGCTGGGTTGGAGGTGCAAGGGCTGGGTTGGAGGTGCGAGGGCTGGGTTGGAGGTGCTAGGGCTGGGTTGGAGGTGCGAGGGCTGGGTTGGAGGTGCGAGGGCTGGGTTGGAGGCCAATGGCTGGGTTGGAGGCCGAGGGCTGGGTTGGAGGTGCGAGGGCTGGGTTGGAGGTGCGAGGGCTGGGTTGGAGGCCAAGGGCTAGGTTGGAGGTGCGAGGGCTGGGTTGGAGGTGTGAGGGCTAGGTTGGAGGTGCAAGGGCTGGGTTGGAGGTGCAAGGGCTGGGTTGGAGGTGCAAGGGCTGGGTTGGAGGCCGAGGGCTGGGTTGGAGGTGCGAGGGCTGGGTTGGAGGCCAAGGGCTGGGTTGGAGGTGCGAGGGCTAGGTTGGAGGCCAAGGGCTGGGTTGGAGGTGCAAGGGCTGGGTTGCAGGTGCAAGGGCTGGGTTGGAGGTGCGAGGGCTAGGTTGGAGGCCAAGGGCTGGGTTGGAGGTGCGAGGGCTGGGTTGCAGGTGCAAGGGCTGGGTTGGAGGTGCGAGGGCTGGGTTGGAGGCCGAGGGCTGGGTTGGAGGCCCATGGGAGGTGGCTGCAGGCCTGCTGCGTCTGGAGGAGCTGGTGAGGAGGTTCCTGATCTCGCGGGAGACGCTCTCGGTGCGGGTGCTGGACGAGGCCCAGGACCCAACCCCCCTGCTGAAGGAGATCCGCGACGACAAGGTCACCACCATCATCATCGACGCCAACGCCTCCGTCTCACACCTCGTCCTCAGCAAGGTGCCCCCAGGGCCTGGGGCAGGGGGCTTGCAGCACAGCAGGGAGGCCTTGGAGCATGGGGATGGAGGCCTTGGAGCAAGGGGATGGAGGTCTTGGACCACGGGGATGGAGGCCTTGGATCATGGGATGGAGGCCTTGGATCATGGGATGGAGGTCTTGGAGCATGGGATGGAGGCCTTGGAGCATGGGGATGGAGGTCTTGGACCACAAGGATGGAGGCCTTGGATCATGGGATGGAGGCCTTGGAGCATGGGGATGGAGGTCTTGGATCATGGGATGGAGGTCTTGGATCATGGGATGGAGGCCTTGGAGCATGGGGATGGAGGTCTTGGATCATGGGATGGAGGCCTTGGAGCATGGGATGGAGGTCTTGGACTATGAGTCTGAGGTCCTGAACCATAGGGATGGGGCCAGGGGTGGTCCAGGATCATCAGGATGTGGCTATGGGAAGGGTTCAACATGGGTTGGGGTCACCATGGGTTGAGGTCACTTTAGGTTGGGTTCACTATAGGGTTAGGGTCACCATTGGGTCAGGGTCACCATGGGTTGGGGTCACTATAGAGTTGGGGTCACTATAGGTTGGGATCACCATGGGTTGGGGTCACTTTAGGTTGGGGTCACCATGGCTTGGGGTCACCATTGGGTTGGGGTCACCATTGGGTCGGGGTCACTATAGAGCTGGGGTCACTATAGGTTGGGATCACCATGGGTTGGGGTCACTATAGAGTTGGGGTCACTCTAGGTTGGGGTCACCATGACTTGGGGTCACCATTGGGTTGGGGTCACTATAGGTTGGGGTCACTCTAGGTTGGGGTCACTATAGAGTTGGGGTCACCATGGGTTGTGGTCGCTATAGGGTTAGGGTCACCATGGCTTGGGGTCACTTTAGGTTGGGGTCACCATGGCTTGGGGGTCACCATTGGGTTGGGGGTCACCATTGAGTCGGGGTCACTATAGAATTGGGGTCACTATAGGTTGGGGTCACCATGGGTTGGGGTCACTATAGAGTTGGGGTCACTCTAGGTTGGGGTCACCATGGCTTGGGGTCACCATTGGGTTGGGGTCACTATAGGTTGGGGTCACCATAGGTTGGGGTCACCATGGGTTGGGGTCACTATAGAGTTGGGGTCACTCTAGGTTGGGGTCACCATGGATTGGGGTCACCATGGTTTGTGGTTGCTATAGGGTTAGGGTCACCATGGCTTGGGGTCACTTTAGGTTGGGGTCACCATGGCTTGGGGTCACCATTGGGTTGGGGTCACCATTGGGTCGGGGTCACTATAGAGCTGGGGTCATTATAGGTTGGGATCACCATGGGTTGGGGTCACTATAGAGTTGGGGTCACTATAGGTTGGGGTCACCATGACTTGGGGTCACCATTGGGTTGGGGTCACTATAGGTTGGGGTCACTCTAGGTTGGGGTCACTATAGAGTTGGGGTCACCATGGGTTGTGGTCGCTATAGGGTTAGGGTCACCATGGCTTGGGGTCACTTTAGGTTGGGGTCACCATGGCTTGGGGGTCACCATTGGGTTGGGGTCACCATTGAGTCGGGGTCACTATAGAATTGGGGTCACTATAGGTTGGGGTCACCATGGGTTGGGGTCACTATAGAGTTGGGGTCACTCTAGGTTGGGGTCACCATGGCTTGGGGTCACCATTGGGTTGGGGTCACTATAGGTTGGGGTCACCATAGGTTGGGGTCACCATGGGTTGGGGTCACCATGGGTTGGGGTCACTATAGGTTGAGCTCTGCACCTTCTCCCCCCACCTGCAGGCCTCAGAGCTGGGCATGACTTCAGCCTTCTACAAGTACATCCTGACCACCATGGTGAGCTGGGCACCTCTTGACCTTCCATTACCCCTGGTGACCACCTGTGACCCCTGTTGACCCCTGTTGACCCCTACTGACCTCGGTTGACCTCCATTGACCACTGTTGACCTTGGTTGACTTCTCTTGGCCCCTGTTGACCTTCAGCAATCCTTGGTGGCTCCTGGTGACCTTAGTTGACCTCTGTTGACCTCTATTGACCTTAGTTGATCTCCATTGACCCCTGGTGACCCCTGGTGACATCTGTTGACTATGGTTGACTTCTGTTGACCTCTATTGATCTTTGTTGACTTCCATTGACTGCTGTTGACTCCTGTTGACCTTCATTGACCCCTGGTAAACCCTAGTGACATCTGTTGACCATAATTGACCTCTGTTGATCTCCATTGACCTTTGGTGACCTCCATTGACCCCTGTTGATCCCTGTTGACCTCTGTTGACCTTTGTTTACCTCTGGTGCCCTCTGGTGACCTCTGTTGCTCCCTGTTGCCCCCTGTTGCCCTCTGTTGACCTCTGGTGCCCTGTGTTGCCCCCTGTCGACCTCTGTTGACCTCCATTGGTCTCCATTGGTCTCCATTGACATCTGTTGACCTCTGTTGACCCCTGGTGCCCTCCTGCCCCCCCCCAGGACTTCCCCCTGCTGCGCCTGGACGCCCTGGCCGAGGCCCCCTCCACGGTGTTGGGGTTCTCCATGTTCAACACCAGCCACCCCTTCTACCTGGAGTTTGTCCGCAGCCTCAACATGTCCTGGAGGGAGAACTGTGACCTCAGCCCCTACCCTGGCCCCGCGGTGAGGGGGGACCCCAAACCCCTGGGGAGACCTCCAAACCCTGCAGGAGAACCCCAAAACCCCATAGGAGAAGCTGAGAGCCCATGGGGGGACCTCAAACCCCTGTAGGAGAGCCTCAAAACTCCACAGAACCTCAAAACCCCATGGAAGGATCTCAAACCCCTGTAGGAGAACCCCCAACCCCCATGGGAGACCCCCAAAACCCCATGGGAAGATCTCAAACCCCTGTAGGAGAACCTCAAAACCCCATGGGAGGACCTCAAACCCCTGTAGGACAACCTCAAAGCCCTATGGGGGGGACCTCCAACTCCCATGGGGGAGGGAGGGGGGCTCAAACCCTATAGGAGAAGCCCAAAACCTCATAGTGGAACCCAGAACCCATAGGAGAAGCTCAAAGCCCATGGGAGGTCCTCCTTCATCTCCATGTCCTCATCTCCACCTGTCCCATCTCCTCCACATTCTCCATGGCCTCATATCTTCCTCCTCCTCCTCCTCCTCCTCCTCCTCCTCCTCCTCCTCTTCCTCCTCCTCTTCCTCCTTCTCCTTCTCCTTCTCCTTCTCCTTCTCCTTCTCCTTCTCCTTCTCCTTCTCCTTCTCCTTCTCCTTCTCCTTCTCCTTCTCCTTCTCCTTCTCCTTCTCCTTCTCCTTCTCCTTCTCCTTCTCCTTCTCCTTCTCCTTCTCCTTCTCCTTCTCCTTCTCCTTCTCCTTCTCCTTCTTCTCCTTCTCCTTCTCCTTCTCCTTCTCCTTCTCCTTCTCCTTCTCCTTCTCCTTCTCCTTCTCCTTCTCCTTCTTCTCCTTCTCCTTCTCCTTCTCCTTCTCCTTCTCCTTCTCCTTCTCCTTCTCCTTCTCCTTCTCCTTCTCCTTCTCCTTCTCCTTCTCCTTCTCCTTCTCCTCCTCCACTTTCTCCTCCACCTCATCCATGTCCATCTCCTCCATCTCTCCCATCCCTTCCCTCTCCCCCTCCTCCACCTCTCCCCTCCCTGCCCTGCCCTTGGTGCCCGCAGCTGTCGGCGGCGCTGCTGTTCGACGCGGTGCATGTGGTGGTCGGAGCGGTTCGGGAGCTCAACCGCAGCCAGGAGATCGGAGGCCGGCCCCTGGCCTGCGCCTCCCCCAGCATCTGGCCCCACGGCACCAGCCTGATGAACTACCTGAGGATGGTGAGGGGCAGGGGACAACCTCCCTGGAGTGGGGGAGGGAGGGGGCACCTCCAGGGTCACCCAAACACCGCTGGGGAACCTCAAAACCCAACTGGGGAGACCAAAATCCTCCTGAGGGACCTCAAAACCCAACTGGGGACACTAAAACCCAACTGGGGAGACCAAAAGCCTCCTGAGGGACCTCAAAACCCAACTGGGGACACTAAAACCCAACTGGGGAGGCCAAAAGCCTCCTCAGGAACCTCAAAACCCAACTGGGAAACCTCAAAACCCAACTGGGGAGACCAAAATCCTCCTGAGGGACCTCAAAACCCAACTGGGGACACTAAAACACAACTGGGGAGACCAAAAGCCTCCTGAGGGACCTCAAAACCCAACTGGGGAACCTCAAAACCCTCCTGAGGAACCTGACAACCCAACTGGGGACCTCAAAACCTAACTGGGAACAACAAAACCCAACTGGGATACCTCAAACCCTCCTGAGGAACCTCAAAAAGTTGCTAGAGTGACCCCAAAGTCCTGTGGGACCCCAAAACCCACGTGGAAGACCCCAAAAGCTCTTCTGGAGGACCTCAAATGCTCCTTGGAGGATCCCCAAAAGCTTCCTGGAGCCCCCAGAAGCTCCTTGGAGCCCCCAAGCCCTTCTTGAGGTTCCTCAAAGCAACCCAAGGGTTCTTCAAACCTTCTCCATCTTCCTCTGGAGGTCTCCAGAGGTGGATTTTGGGGTGGGGTTGGATCTTTTTGGGGGTGGGGAAGGGTCTTGCTCCCCTCCCCCCCCCATGTCCCCTCCCCCCCCCCATGTCCCCTCCTGCCCCAGATGTCTTCTCCTGGCCCAGGTGGAGTACGATGGCCTGACAGGGAGGGTGGAGTTCAACAGCAAGGGCCAGAGGACCAACTACACCCTGCACGTGCTGGAGAAGGGACGCCATGGCCACCGCGAGGTCAGCTCCGCCGTGGCCACCACCACCACATGGTCACCACCCCATGGTCATCACCCCATGGTGGCCACCACCCCATGGTCATCACTGGCCCATGGTCTCCACTCCATGGTCACCAACACCCCAAGGTCACCACCACCCCATGGTCATCACCACAGGTTCACCACTACCCTGTGGTCACAACCACTCCATGGTCACCCCACCATTTTCACCAACACCCCATAGTCATCACCACCCCATGGTCACCCCCCCATGTCACCCCCTCATGGTCACCACCACCCCATGGTAACCACCACCCCATGGTCACCCCCTCATGGTCACCACCACCCCATGTTCACCACCACCCCATGGTCACCACCACCCCATGGTCACCCCACCATGTTCACCAACACCCCATAGTCACCACCACCCCATGGTCACCCCCCCATCGTCATCACCCCATGGTCACCCACCACCCCATGGTCACCACCACATGGTCACCATCAGCCCATAGTTCATCACCACATGGTCATCACCACCCCATGGTCACCACCACCCCATGGTCATCACCCCATGGTCACCACCACCCCATGGTCACCACCACATGGTCACCATCAACCCATAGTTTATCACCCAATGGTCATCACCACCCCTTGGTCACCACCACCCCATGGTCACCACCACCCCATGGTCACCACCACATGGTCACCATCACCCCATGGTTCATCACCACCCCATGGTCCCCACCCCACGGCCATCTCCATCTCCCTGTGGCCGCAGTGTGCCGCGCGGCTGAGCCCCGCTGGTGCCCGCAGGTGGGGGTGTGGTACTCCAACCGCACGCTGGCCATGAACGCCACCACCTTGGCCATCAACGGCTCCGACAGCTTGGCCAACAAGACCCTCATCATCACCACCATCCTGGTGAGCCACCGCCCCCTGGGGACCTCCTGGGCTGGGGGGAGGGGCTGCGACCCACCCGGTGTCTCCTTGGGGTCTCGCTTTGCGGGGAGGTCTTCAGGGGGTTCCAGCAGGTCCTGTTGGGGGGCTTCATTTGGGGTTTCCTTGGGCTTCTGATAAAGGATCTCCATCACCTTCATCTGGGGGTGGTCCTAGAGGTTCTCTTGGGCTGTCCTTGAGGGCCTCTTGGGGTGTCCTCATTGGGGCCTTCATCACTGTCACCTTGGGGGCTTCATCTGGGGTGGTCCTTCAGGTCCTCTTGGGCTGTCCTCCATCACCTTCACCTTGGGGTCTTCATCTGGGGTCCTCTTGGGTGTCTCCACTGAGATCTCCATCACTATCCCCATGAGGTCCTCTTGGTGACTCCATCTAGGGTCTCCTTGGGGTCTTCATCTGTTGAACTCCCATTGAGGCCCCCTTGGGTTCTCCTTTGGGTTCCTTTTGGGTTTCTCCTCGGCTTCTCCATCGGCTTCTTGGCTTCTCCGTTGGGGTCCTCCTTGGGTTTTCCACTGGGTTCTCCTTTGAGTTCCTCCTTGGGTTCTCCATTAGGTTCCTTTTTGGGTTCCTCCTTGGCTTCTTCCTTGGGTCCTCCATGGGCTTCTCCTTGGCTTTTCCATTGGGTTCTTCCTTAGCCTCTTCTTTGGCTTCTCCATTGAGTTCCTCCTTGGCCTCTCCATTGAGCTCCTTCTTGCCTTCCTCCTTGGCTTCTCCATTGCCATCTCCATTGACCTCTTCCTTGGCTTTTCCATTGCCTTCTCCATTGACCTCCTCCTTGGCTTCTCCATCGCCTTCTCTATTGACCTTCTGCTTGCCTTCCTCCTTGCCTTTCCATTGCCTTCTCCACTGACCTCCTCCTTGGCTTTCCCATTGCCTCTTCCATTCACCTCCTCTTTGGCTTTTCCATTGCCTCTTCCATTCACCTCCTCTTTGGCTTCCCCATTGCCTTCTCCATTGCCTTCCTCCTTGGGTCCTCCCCTGCCTCCCGACTCTTCACTCTGGCCTCCCCTTCCCCACCCCAACCCCCTGGTGGCCACGTGGCTGTGTCCTTCCTTCCCCCCCAGGAGAACCCCTACGTGATGCGGGTGGGGGGCGCCGGTGGGCCCGAGCGCTACGAGGGCTTCTGCGTGGACATGCTGCAGGAGCTGGCAGGGCTCCTGCACTTCCGCTTCCACCTCAAGCTGGTGGAGGATGGACTCTACGGCGCCCCCGAGGCCAACGGCTCCTGGACTGGCATGGTCGGGGAGCTCATCAACAGGGTGCGGCCTGCAGGCGGCGCGGGGGCTCCGGAGGGGCTGCTGGCGGCGGCTGGGGGGCAGTGATGGGGGCTTGGGGTTGAGTGATGGAGATCTGAGGTCTTCTGGAAAAGGTTCTGGGGGTGTGGGGTCAAGTGATGGAGGTTTGGGGTTGAGTTATGGGGGTCTGGGATGTTCTGGAGAAGGCTCCGGGGGTCTGGGGTCAAATGATAGAGGTTTGGGGTGGAGTGATGGAGGTCTGGGGTTGAGTTATGGGGGACTGGGGTCTCCTGGAGAAGGCTCTGGGGGTCTGGGGTCAAGTGATGGAGGTTTGGGGTGGAGTGATGGAGGTCTGGGGTCTTCTGGAGAAGGCTCAGGGGAGCTGGGGTAAGTGATGGAGGTTTGGGGTGGAGTGATGGAGGTCTGGAGCTGAGTTATGGGGGACAGGGGTCTTCTGGAGAAGGCTCTGGGGGTCTGGGGTCAAGGGATGGAGGTTTGGGGTTGAGTTATGGAGGTCTGGGGTTGAGTTATGGGGGTCTGGGATGTTCTGGAGAAGGTTCTGGGGATCTGGGGTCAAGTGATGGGGGTTTGAGATGGAGTGATGGAGGTCTGGGGTTGAGTGATAGGGGTCTGGGGTCTTCTGGAGAAGGTTCTGGGGGTCTGACATCAAGTAATTGGGGTCTGGGGTTGACTTATGGAGGTTTGAGGTTCAGTGATGGGGTCTGAGATCTTCTGGAGAAGGTTCTGAGGGTCTGGGGTCAAGTGATGGAGGCTTGGGGTTGAGTTATGCAGGGGTTGAGTTATGCAGGTTTGGGGTTGAGTTATGGAAGTTTGGGGATGAGTTATGGGGTCTGGGGTTGAGGGATGGGGGTCAGATATTCTGGAGAAGGTTCTGGGGGTCTGGGGTCAAGTGATGGGGGTCTGGGGTGGAGTTATGGAGGTTTGGGGTTGAATGGTAGGGTCTGGGGTCTCCTGGAGAAGGTTCTGGGGGCTTTGGGGTCTTCTAAAGAAGATTCCAGGGGGAGTGAGGTCTTCTGGAGGAGCTTCTGGGGGTTTGGGGTCAGGTTCTGGGGGGTTGGGGTCTCCTGAAGAAGGTTCTGGGGGTCCCTGGAACATTTGAAGGCCACCCCCTGGAGGTTTGTGTCCTGGTGTCCTCCCAGAAAGCTGACCTGGCTGTGGCTGCCTTCACCATCACGGCCGAGAGGGAGAAGGTCATCGACTTCTCCAAGCCCTTCATGACCCTGGGCATCAGCATCCTCTACAGGGTCCAGATGGTACTGCTGCGGGAGGGGAGGAGGTCCTGGAGGTGGTGGAGGTGGTGGGGAGAAGGTGATGGAGGTGGTGGTGGTGGGGAGGAGGCCCTGGAAGTGGTGGAGGTCACGGTGGGGAGGAGGTGATGGAGGTGATGGTGGGGTGGTGGTCTGCGTGGGGGGGCAGTGGTCTATGGTGGTGCTCCAGAGATGGTGGGGTGGTGGTCCAGGGGCAGTGGTCTGGCGTGGTGGTCCATGGTGTGTGTGGGGGGGTGGTCCGGCAGCGGTGGTCCACGGTGGTCTGGGCCGGTGGGGCAGTGGTCAGTGCAGGTGAGGGGGTGGTCTGTGGGGGTGGGGGGGGGGTGTCCGTGCAGGTGGTCCATGGGGGTGGGTGGTCAGTGCGGGTGGTGGGTGGTCTGTGGGGGTGTGTGGGTGGTGATTGTGGGTGGGTGTGGGTGGTGGATGGGGGTCGAGGTGGTCTGAGGTGGTGTGGAGGTGGAGGTGTGTGGGTGGTGGGTGTGGGAGGTGGTGTGTGGGTGGTGGGTGGTCCGTGAGGGTATGTGGGTGGAAGTGTGGGGGGTAGGTGTCTGGTGCTGTGTGGGTGGGTCATGTGGGTGGGTGTGGGCCAGCATTGGGTGCAGGTTCAGGTGTGGGTGCAGATGTGGGTGGGCACGGGTGGGTGTGGGTGTGTGGGCAGTGGGGGTGGGTGCGGGGGTGGGTGTGTGGATGTGGGTGCAGGTTGGAGTGGGTATGGGTGCAGCTGGGTGTGGGGTTGGGTTGGGTGCAGCTGGGTGTGGGTGTGGGTGGTTGCGAGTGAGTGCATGTGGGTGTGGGTGTGGGTGTGTGTGGCTTGGTGTGGGTGCAGGTGGGTGCTGGGTGTAGTGGGTGCTGAGTGTGGGTGTAGGTGTGGGTGGGTGTGGGTGGGCATTGGGTATGGGGGTGGGGGTGTGGGTGTGGGTGGGTGCAGATGGGTGTGGGTGTGTGAGTGTGGGTGCAGGTTGGTGTGGGTGTGTGTGCAGCTGGGTGTGGGTGTGGGTGGGTGTGGCTGGGTGTGGGTGCAGGTGGGTGTGGGTGTGTGGGTGGGTGCGGGTGTAGGTATGGGTGCGTGTGTGGGTGGGTGTGGGTGCGGGTGGGTGTGGGTGTGTGGATGCAGGAGTGGGTGCAGGTGGGTGTGGGTGCAGGTGTGGGTATGGGTGTATGTGCAGGTGGGTGTGGGTGCAGGTGGGTGTGGGTGTGTGGATGCAGGTGTGGGTGCGGGTGGGTGTGGGTGGGTGTGGGTGTGTGGATGCAGGTGTGGGTGCGGGTGGGTGTGGGTGTGGGTGGGTGTGGGTGTGTGGATGCAGGTGTGGGTGCGGGTGGGTGTGGGTGCAGGTGTGGGTGCAGGTGGGTGTGGGTATGGGTATGGCTGTGGGTTCAGGTGGGTGTGGGTGCATGTGTGGGTGGGTGTGGGTGGGTGGGGCTGGGTGTGGGTGCAGGTGGGTGTGGGTGCGGGTGGGTGTGGCTGGTGTGGGTGCAGGTGGGTGCAGGTGGGGGTGGGTGTGGGTGTGGGTGGGTGCAGGTGGGTGTGGGTGTGGGTGCGGGTGTGGGTGGGTGCAGGTGGGTGTGGGTGTGTGGGTGTGGGTGTGGGTGGGTGCAGGTGGGTGTGGGTGCGGGTGTGGGTGAGTGCAGGTGTAGTGTGGGTGCGGGTGGGTGTGGGTGTGTGGGTGTGGCTGGGTGCAGGTGGGTGTGGGTAGGTGTGGGTGTGGGTGTGGGTGGGTGTGGATGTGGGTGGGTGCAGGTGTGCATGGGTGCAGGTGGGTGTGGGTGCAGGTGGGTACAGGTGGATACAGGTGGGAGTGGGTGCGGGAGGTTACGGGAGGTTGCGGGTGGGTGTGGGTGCGGCTATGGGTGTGGCTCTGGGTGGGCGTGGGCGCGCGGTGCCGACGCAGGGCCGGTGCCCCCCAGGGCCGCAGGCCTGGGTACTTCTCCTTCCTAGACCCCTTCTCCCCTGCCGTCTGGCTCTTCATGCTCTTGGCCTACCTGGCCGTCAGCTGCGTCCTCTTCCTGGCTGCCCGGTGAGCCCCGCCCCCGCCCTGCCCCTCCACACCCCGGCAGGACCCGAAGGGACGACCCCCCCCGGGGCAGCCCAGGGCAGCCCCCCAAGATCCCTCCAGAACCTTCTTGAGCTCCTCGGACAATGCCAGGGACCAGCCCCAGCTCTTTGCTGGGTCCGGGACGGCTCTGGGTGGCACAAGGAGCTCCCGGATGGGCTTTTGGGTCTCGCTTGGCCGCACCTCAAGGATCTGAGGAGCTCCTGGAGCTCCTGGTGTGGTCATCTCAGGGCTCTGGGTCCGGGGAAGCTCCTGCTGCGTTCTGCCTGGGATGGAGCAGGGCTGGAGAGCTGCTGGCTGAGGTCCTCCTCCTCGCTGTGCTGCTTCCCCCAGGCTGAGCCCCTACGAGTGGTCGCGGCCCCAGGCCTGCCCGCGGGAGCGCCAGGAGCTGCTGGAGAACCAATACACCCTGGGCAACAGCCTCTGGTTCCCTGTCGGAGGCTTCCTGCAGCAGGGCTCCGAGGTCATGCCCAGAGCCCTTTCCACTCGCTGCGTCAGTGGCGTCTGGTGAGACCTCCCCCTCCCCCTCCTCCTCCTCCCTCTTCTCCTCCTTCTCCTTCTCCTTCTCCTTCTCCTTCTCCTTCTCCTTCTCCTTCTCCTTCTCCTTCTCCTTCTCCTCCTTCTCCTTCTCCTTCTCCTTCTCCTTCTCCTCCTCCTTCTCCTTCTCCTCCTCCTCCTCCTTCTCCCTCTGCAGCTGAGGTGGGCTGTGGTCTGCCCATGGAGACCCTCCCAAGCAGCTGACCTCAGCCTTCCTGCCCCTGTGGCCGCGGGGGTGTTCCTCCAGGTGGGCCTTCACCCTCATCATCATCTCCTCCTACACGGCCAACCTGGCCGCGTTCCTGACGGTGCAGCGCATGGAGGTGCCGATCGAGTCCGCCGACGACCTGGCCGACCAGACCAACATCGAGTACGGCACCATCCACGCCGGCTCCACCATGACATTCTTCCAGGTGAGCAGCTGGCCAGCAACAGCTGCTGGCAGCCCCAGCTGGCCAGAGACAAGCCCAGGCCCAGGCAGTGCAACGTGACCCAACCCAACTCAAGCCAGGTCAACCCAACTCAACCCAACCCAACTCAACCCACCCCACCCCACCCTAGATCAACCCAACTCAACTCAACCCATCCTAGATCAACCCAACTCAACCCAACCCACCCTAGTCAACCCAACTCAACCTACCCCACCCTAGATCAACCCAACTCAACCCAACACACCCTAGATCAACCCAACTCAACCCAACCCACCCTAGATCAACCCAACCCACCCTAGATCAACCCAACTCAACCCAACACACCCTAGATCAACCCAACCCACCCTAGATCAACCCAACTTAACCCAACCCACCCTAGATCAACCCAATTCAATGCAACCCACCCTAGATCAACCCAGCTTAACCCAACCCACCCTAGATAACCCAACCTACCCTAGTCAACCCAACTTAACCCAACCCAGCCTAGATCAATCCAACCCACCCTACCTCAACCCAACTCAACCCACCCCACCCTAGTCAACCCAACTCAACCCACCCCACCCTACCTCAACCCAACTCAATGCAACCCACCCTACCTCAACCCAACTTAACCCAACACACCCTAGATCAACTCACCCCACCCTAGATCAACCGAACTCAACTCAACCCATCCTAGATCAACCCAACTCAACCCAACCCACCCTAGATCAACCCAACTCAACTCAACCCACCCTAGATCAACCCAACTTAACCCAACCCACTCTAGATCAACCCACTCCACCCTAGTCAACCCAACTCAACCCAACCCATCCTAGATCAACCCAACTCAACCCACCCCACCCTACCTCAACCCAACTTAACCCAACCCACCCTAGATCAACCCAACTCAACCCAACCCACTCTAGATCAACCCAACTCAACCCAACACACCCTAGATCAACCCAACCCACCCTAGATCAACCCAACTCAACCCAACCCACCCTAGATCAACCCAACCCACCCTAGATCAACCCAACTTAACCCAACCCACCCTAGATCAACCCAACTCAACTCACCCCACCCTAGATCAACCCAACTCAACTCACCCCACCCTAGATCAACCAAACTCAACCCACCCTAGATCAACCAAACTCAACTCAACCCACCCTAGATCAACCCAACTCAACCCAACCCACCCTAGATTAACCCAACTCAACCCAACCCACCCTAGATCAACCCAACTTAACCCAACCCACTCTAGATCAACCCACCCCACCCTAGTCAACCCAACTCAACCCACCCCACCCTACCTCAACCCAACTTAACCCGACCCACCCTAGATCAACCCAACTCAACCCAACCCACCCTAGATCAACCCAATTCAACCCAACCCACCCTAGATCAACCCAACTTAACCCAACCCACCCTAGATAACCCAACCTACCCTAGTCAACCCAACTTAACCCAACCCACCCTAGATCAATCCAACCCACCCTACCTCAACCCAACTCAACCCAAACCGTCCTACCTCAACCCAACTCAACCCAACCCACCCTACCTCAATCCAACTCAACCCAACCCACCCTACCTCAACCCAACTCAACCCAACCCACCCTAGTCATCCCAACTTAACCCAACCCACTCTAGATCAACCCACCCCATCCTAGTCAACCCAACTCAACCCACCCCACCCTACCTCAACCCAACTCAATGCAACCCACCCTACCTCAACCCAACTCAACCCAACCCACCCTAGTCATCCCAACTTAACCCAGCCCACTCTACATCAACCCACCCCACCCTAGTCAACCCAACTCAACCCACCCCACCCTACCTCAACCAAACTCAGCCCACCCCACCTTAGATCAACCCAACTCAACCCAACCCACTCTAGATCAACCCACCCCACCCTAGATCAACCCAACTCAACCCAACCCACCCTGGATCAACCAAACTCAACCCAACCCCACCCTAGTCAACCCAACTCAACCCACCCCACCCTAGATCAACCCAACTCAACCCACCCCACCCTAGATCAACCCACCCCACCCTACCTCAACCCAACTCAACCTAGATCTATGCAACCCAACCAAAATAAATCTAACCAGGGTCAACTCAACCCAATCCACCCTAGATCAACTCAACCCAACCCCCATTAGATCTACCCCTTCCACCCCCCAGCTCCTCCCCTGACCCCCTGCTGTCCCCCAGAACTCGCGCTACCAGACCTACCAGCGGATGTGGAACTACATGCAGGCCAAGCAGCCCAGCGTCTTCGTCAAGAGCACGGAGGAAGGCATCGCCAGGGTCCTCAACTCCAAGTATGCCTTCCTGCTGGAGTCCACCATGAACGAGTACCACCGGCGCCACAACTGCAACCTCACCCAGATTGGAGGCCTGCTGGACACCAAGGGCTATGGCATTGGCATGCCCCTGGGTATGGCGCCCCCTGCAGGCTGGGGCTGGTGTGGCTTTGGGGGCTTCTCGTTGGGTCTGGGATGGATTTGGGGGCTTCTAGTCAGGTCTAGGATGGGTTTGGAGTCTTCTAGTTGTGTCTATGATGGGTTTGGGGTCTTCTAGTTGTGTCTATGATGGGTTTGGGGTCTTCTAGTAGTGTCTATGATGGGTTTGGGGTCTTCTAGTTGGGTCTAGGATGGGTTTGGGGTCTTCTAGTCTGGTCTATGATGGATTTGGGGTCTTCTGGTCGGGTCTAGAATGGGTTTGGAGTCTTCTAGTCTGGTCTATGATGGGTTTGGGGTCTTCTAGTTGTGTCTATGATGGGTTTAGAGTCTTCTAGCTTGGTCTAGGATGGGTTTGGGGTCTTCTAGTCAGGCCTATGATGGGTTTGGGGTCTTCTAGTTGTGTCTATGATGGGTTTGGGGTCTTCTAGTAGTGTCTATGATGGGTTTGGGGTCTTCTAGTTGGGTCTAGGATGGGTTTGGGGTCTTCTAGTCTGGTCTATGATGGATTTGGGGTCTTCTAGTCGGGTCTAGAATGGGTTTGGAGTCTTCTAGTCTAGTCTATGATGCGTTTGGGGTCTTCTAGTTGTGTCTATGATGGGTTTAGAGTCTTCTAGCTTGGTCTAGAATGGATTTGGGGTCTTCCAGTCAGGTCTGTGATGGCTTTGGGGTCTTCTAGTCAGGTCTAGGTTGGGTTTAGAGTCTTCTAGCTTGGTCTAGAATGGATTTGGGGTCTTCTAGCTTGGTCTGGGTTGGATTTGGGGTCTTCTAATCGGATCTATGATGAGTTTGGGGTCTTCTAGTTGTGTCTATGATGGGTTTGGGGTCTTCTACTTTGGTCTAGGATGGGTTTGGGGTCATCTAGGATGGGTTTAGGGTCTTCTAGATGGGTCTGTGGTGGATTTGGAGTCTTCCTGTGGGGTCACCAATGGTTTTGGAGGTTTAGGGAGGTCCTGGGCCACTCTGTGGTGCCTCCAGAGCACAGAGGAGAGGTGGATGAAGACCCCAAGCCTGGTGTCCCTCCCATCTGCTGTCTCCCCCAGGCTCTCCATTCCGGGACGAGATCACTTTGGCCATCCTGCAACTACAGGAGAACAATCGCCTGGAGATCCTCAAGAGGAAGTGGTGGGAAGGAGGCCACTGCCCCAAGGAGGAGGACCACAGGGCCAAGGGTAGGTGGACAACCCTTGGCTTTGGGGCCTAGGTTGGGTTTGGGTTCTTCTTGTGGAGTGTAGGTTGGGTGTGTGGTCTTCCAGTTGCATCTAGGTTGGCTTTGGGTTCTTCTATTTAGATCTAGGATGGGTTTGGTCTTTTCTTGTTTTGTCAAGGTTGGGTTTGGATTTTTCTTGTTGGGTCTAGATAAGGTTTGGGTTCTTGTTCTTGGGACTAAGTTGGGTTTGGGTTCTTCTTGTGGGGTGTAGGTTGGGTTTGGGTTCTTCTATTGAGGCATTGGATTGGTTTGGGTTCTTCTTCTTGGGTCTAAGTTGGGTTTGGGTTCTCCTATTGAAGTCTAGGATGGGTTTGGGTTTTTCTTGTGGGGGCTAGATTGGGTTTGGGGCCTTCTTGTGGGGTCTAGGTTGGGTTTGGAGTCATCTAGTCTGGTCTAGAATGTGTCTGAAGTCTATTGAGGTCTAGGATGGGTTTCGGTTCTTCTTGTTGGGTCTAGATGAGGTTTGGGGTCTTCTTGATTGGTCTAGGTTGGGTTTGGGGTCTTCTTGTTGGGTCTAGATGAGGTTTGGGGTCTTCTTGTTGGGTCTAGGTTGGGTTCCGGTTGTCCTATTGAGGTCTAGAATGGGTTTAGGTTCTTCTTGTGGGGTGTAGGTTGGGTTTGGGATCTTCTAGTTGGGTCTGGGATGGGTTTGGGTTCTTCTTGTGGGATCTAGGTTGAGTTTGGGTTCTTCTTGTTGGGTGTAGGTTGGGTTTGAGTTCTTCTAGTTGGGTCTGGGATCGGTTTGGGTTCTTCTTGTGGGGTCTAGGTTGGGTTTGGGTTCTTCTAGTTGGGTCTAGATGAGGTTTGGGTTCTTCTTGTTGGGTCTAGGTTGGGTTTGGGTTCTTCTAGTTGGGTCTGGGGTGGGGTTGGGGTCTTCTTGTTGGGTCTGGGGTGGGTTTGGGGTCTTCTAGTTGGGTCTAGGTTGGGTTTGGGTTCTTCTAGTTGGGTCTGGGATGGGTTTGGGTTCTTCTTGTGGGATCTAGGTTGAGTTTGGGTTATTCTTGTTGGGTGTAGGTTGGGTTTGAGTTCTTCTAGTTGGGTCTGGGATCGGTTTGGGTTCTTCTTGTGGGGTCTAGGTTGGGTTTGGGTTCTTCTTGGTGGGTCTGGGGTGGGTTTGGGTTCTTCTAGTTGGGTCTAGGTTGAGTTTGGGTTCTTCTTGTTGGGTCTAGGTTGGGTTTGGGTTCTTCTAGTTGGGTCTAGGTTGGGTTTGGGTTCTTCTAGTTGGGTCTGGGATCGGTTTGGGTTCTTCTTGTGGAGTCTAGGTTGGGTTTGGGTTCTTCTAGTTGGGTCTAGGTTGAGTTTGGGCTCTTCTTGTTTGGTCTAGGTTGAGTTTGGGTTATTCTTGTTGGGTCTAGGTTGGGTTTGGGTTCTTCTAATTGGGTCTAGGTTGAGTTTGGGTTCTTCTTGTTTGGTCTAGGTTGAGTTTGGGTTATTCTTGTTGGGTCTAGGTTGGATTTGGGTTCTTCTAGTTGAGTCTAGGTTGGGTTTGGGTTCTTCTAGTTGGGTCTGGGGTGGGTTTGGGTTCTTCTAGTTGGGTCTAGGTTGGGTTTGGGTTCTTCTAGTTGAGTCTGGGATGGGTTTGGGTTCTTCTTGTGGGGTCTAGGTTGGGTTTGGGTTCTTCTAGTTGGGTCTGGGATGGGTTTGGGTTCTTCTTGTGGGGTCTGGGATGGGTTAGGGATGTGCTTGGCCACCTTGTGGGGAGTTGGGTAGGTAGACACCCTTGGCGGGTAGGAGGGGGAATGTCTGGAGGCAGTGGTGGGAGGGCTCCCCCAGCCCCTGCCCCTGTGGCTGTGCTGCAGGGCTGGGCATGGAGAACATTGGAGGCATCTTCGTGGTGCTGGTCTGTGGCCTGATCGTGGCCATCCTGGTGGCCGTCATGGAGTTCGTGTGGTCCTCACGGCGCTCGGCCGAGAGCGAGGAGGTCAGGGGGGGACACCCGTGGGGGGGGAGGGGAGGGTGTCACAGGGCATGGGTGGAAGGGTCATGGATCATGGGGGGGTCATGGATCATGGGTTGGGGTCTCCAAGGTTGGGGCGTGGCTGCCATGGGGTTCCTCTGGTCCTTGAGGGGCTTGGGCAAGACTGAGGAGGTCCAATGGGGGACACAGCTTGGGGTGGGGGTTAGAGGGGGTGGGGGGTCAGAGGTCATGGATAGGGGTCAGAGGTCAAGGGGGGGGTCATACTTTGGGGGGGAGTCCAGGCTCTTGGGGGGAAGGGTTTGGGGAGGTTGAAGGTCACCAGAGGTGATTAGGTGGGGGGGGAGTGGAGAAAGCCTTTTTGGGGGGGGGGTCCACACTTTTGAGGGGGGGGTCTACAAGTTTGGAGGGGGTCAGAAGTGTTGGATTGGGTCAGAAATGTTGGGGGGGGGGGCTGGGTTATTGTGGAGTGCTCAGAGCTGGTTAGGGGGCTCAGGGTTGGGAGAGGGGGGCAGGGGGGTTGGGAGGGTTAAGAGGGGCAAGGGGTGGTCCAGCATGATGGGGCTTGGTCAGAGGTGTTGGGGGGGGCCGGACTTTAGGGGGGTCAGAGATATTGGGGGGGGGGGGCTCAGGGTTATTTGGGGGGGGGTCAGAGCCGTTTGGGTGGGTCGGGAATGTGGGGGGAGGGGACAGAGGGTTTGGGGGGGATTGAAGCGGCTGGGGAAGGGGGGGGTCGAGGGGCGGGGGGGGGGACCAGGGGGGTGCAGACTTTTGGGGGTCCATCGTTGCCCTTTCTCCGCCCCCCGCAGCTGTCGCTGTGCACCGAGATGCTGCGGGAGCTGCGCCAAGCGGTGTCCTGCCGCAAGCCTGCCCGCGCCCGGCGCCGCCGCCGCCCCCACGCCCACCGGCCGGCAGCGCTCCACGGCGCGGGGGGGGGGAGGCTCCCTGGGCGGGGGGCTGCGGGAGATGCGCTTCAGCAACGGCAAATTGTACTCCGGGACGGCGGAAATCGGGGGGGGGAGGGGCCGCCCCCCCTCCCCCTCCCCCACCGTGTACCCACGTTCGGGTTTGTCCTGAGTGCCGCCGGATTCAGGCGCTCAGGTCGGGACCCCCCCTTCAAAATCCACCTCCCCGCGGCGGGGGGGGGAGGGCAAACGGGGCAGCCCCCCCCTCAAAATCCCGCGGAAGGGGGGGGGAGGCAGCAGGAGTGACAGAGAAACCTCCCCCGTCCTCCCCCCCCCCCAAAAACCAGAGATCCCCCCCCCTCCCCCTCCCCCTCCTTGTACGCCGTGCGTATGGATCTGGGGGGGGGAGCAGCAGGGACCACCCCCCAAAACACAAAGAAGACCTCCCCCCCCGCCCCCAAATTCCTGACTCAGCACCTCCCACCCCCCCAAAAAAAAACTGCGCTGTGCCTTCCCGGGGAGGGGGAAGGGAAAGGGGGAAGGGAGGGGTGCTGCCCCCCGGCCTTCCCGTCCCCCCTCCCCCCTCCCCCCAAAAAAACTCTGCCAGGGGGGAGGGGAGAGGGGGTGCTGCCCCTCCCCCATAAAAAACTCTCTCGGAGGTGAAGGGAGGGGGAGGGGATGGACACCCCCCGCCCCCCCCCCCCGTGCTGTGCCTGGAAGGAGTTGGAGAAACCCCCCCCCGAAAATGAAACAAAGCCGGGGGGTGGGGGTGGGGGAGGGAACAACGGACCAGCGAGGTGGGGGAGGGGGCTGTGGGTTGGGGGGGGGTGAGGGGGTGGAGTGGCGAGGAAGGGGGGCACGAGGGGGGGGGGAGGGGGGGATTATTGATTAATTAATTATTAATTAATTTAGTTTGGTTCCCCCTTTGGTTTTGGTTTCCTTTGGCCCCATTTTCGCGGGGTTTTTATTGGGGGGGGGGGTGGCGGAATGAATTTTCCCGCGGTTTTGGGGGAGGGGTGACGTCACACCACCTCATCCCACCCCCACCCTCCCACCCCCTCCCCACCTTCTCCTCCAATAAAAACCCAGCTGGACTTTTATGTCATCGGAGCCCACCGCCCTCTTCACGCCTCGTGACCCTCCCCCCACGCCCAGCTTCCCTTTCTGCCTCGTTTGCTTTGTGTGGGGATCCCTCCAGGGGGCGCCGTTTTGCCCGGGTGCACCTGCAAATCTGCGCCGTCTCCCCCAGGGGGCGCCTGCGCTTGGCTCAGCCTCTGCCAGGTGGCGCCGTTTGCCCGGGGTGCCTCCAGGGGGCGCCTGCGTTCTGCTTGGCTTCCGCCAGGCGGCGCCGTTTGCCCGGAGTGCCTCCAGGGGGCGCCAGCGTTATGCTTAGCTTCCGCCAGGCGGCGCCGTTTGCCCGGAGTGCCTTCAGGGGGCGCCAGCGTTCTGCTTAGCTCCCGCCAGGCGGCGCCGTTTGCCCGGAGTGCCTCCAGGGGGCGCCAGCGTTCTGCTTAGCTCCCGCCAGGTGGCGCCGCTTGCCTGGGGTGCCTCCAGGGGGCGCCTGCGTTCTGCTCGGCCGCCGCCAGGTGGCGCCTTTTGCGCGGGAAACCGCGAACCACGCCGATGGGATGCAAATGAGCGGCGAGTTCAAAGGGATTCGGCTTTCCAACCCCAACACCCCCCCCCCGAGAGGCACCCCTCAAGGTCACCACCGCCGCCCCCCCCCCCCCTTTCCCAGCCCGCTCGATCGTTGCCATGGCAACCAGACAGTGACGTCACGGGGGACACCGGCGCCATTGGGATGCTGGAGAAGGGGGGGGGGGAACACCTAGACACCCCCTGCCCTACCACGGGGGGGGTATCCCCCCCCAAAAAAATACCAGAGGGACCCCCACAATCCCTGCCCAGGTGCCCCGCCCCCCCCGGGGGGTGTCTTTAGTTGGGGGGCGGGGGGGGGGCATTCAGAGGGGGGCAATGTCCTCTAACGGAGGGGTCCCCAATGAAGGGGGTTGGGGACCTTAATCTGGGGGGGGGGGGGTGTCACTAAGAGGGGGGGTCGCTAATGAAGGGAGGTCCTATTTCTTTTTTTAGGTGGGGGGGCCCCCAGTTCGAGGGGGGGGATCCCCAGAGCTGGGGGGGGGCGGGGAGGGGGGGCGTCTCAGTGCAGGGGGGTCCCTAATTAAGGGGGAGGCCTCTCTTGTGCTTTAAGGAGGCCTCCAGTTTGGGGGGGGGAGGTCCCCAGCCCTGCACTTGGGGGGCGCGGGGGGGGTTTCCAGGGAGGGCTTAATTCAGAGGAGGGGGAGGAAAGAGGTCTCTAATTAAGGGAGGGGTCCCTAATTGGTTTTTTTTTTGGGGGGGTCCCCCTGGTGCTTTTAGGGGGTCTCCCAATTTGAGGCGGGGTCCCCAGCCCTGGAATTGGGGCTGGGGGGTGGTCCCAGGGATGGCTTAATTCGGAGGAGGGGTGGGGGAGGGGAGGTCCTAATTAAGGGGGGCGGGAGCCCCATTTTTTTATAGGGGGGGGTCCCCCTTGTGTTTTTAGGGGGTCTCCAATTTCCGGGGGGGGGTTGTGGGGTGTCCCCAGCCCTGGGGGGAGGGGTCCCAGTGCCTGCCTCCCCCCTCCCCCCTCCCCAGCACTGTCGCAAAGTCACCTCAAGGACAGCAGGACGGGGCCGGGGGGGAGGCAGGTTACTCGCGGAGAGGGGGGTCCACGAGGAGACCCCCGGGGGTGGGGGAAGGTGAATAGCGGAGGGCAAGGGGGGAGGGGGGTGCCGGTGGTGCCCCCCCCCCATTTCCCCGTTGCCAAGGACCCCTCTGTTGCCATGGCGACGCCGGTGCCAGGCAACCGCCCGGCCCTGGAGACCGCAGCCGGGATGCTGCGGGGGGGGGGGGGGGGGGGAAGGGCAAATTAATGACCTGCGAGGCTAATTAATTAATTAAGGGGGGGGGGGGGTGAGTGATGGGGGGAGGGGGATTGATGGGGGTGTCCCCCCGAAGGTGTTGGTTTTAAGACGGGGGCGGGGGGGGGGGGGATGCGGCACGAGGAGGAAAAAGGGGGGAGGGGGCTTGGGGGAGGGTATAAGGGGGGGCTGGGGTGGGGGAGGGGGCTGCTGGGGGAGGCTGTGAGGGTGGGGTGGGGGTCGGTGCGTTTTGGGGGAGGGGGGGTCGGAATATTTAGGGGGGGCTGGGGCCGCATTGCGGGAGGTGGGGGGGTGGGGATGAATTCAGGGCCTGGGGGGGGGGGGGGGGGAGGTGACATTGGGGTGGGAGGTTTAAGGGGGGTCCCTACGGGGGCTGCAGTGCGGGGGGGACTAAATTGGGGGGGGGGGGGCAAATTCTGGAGGCGGGACTGCGGAGGGGTAATTTGGGGGGGGGTCTGCATTGCAGTGTTGGCGGGGGGGGCGCCACAGAAAGCCCCTGGCTGTTGCGGGGGGGGGGGGAAAGGGGCAGTATGCTGGGGGGGGGGAGGGAGAGGATAAACTGGGGGGGTCTCGGGGGGGGGTCCCCACATTCTGGGGTCTCTATTACACACCGCACCACCACCCGCCCCCCCCCCCCTCTGGCTGGATCCGCAGTAAAAGGGGCGGGGCCAAGGCGGGGGGGGGGTGGGGGGGCAGCAGCTGAAGATGGGGGGGGGGAGAGTTCCCCCCCCCCCTCGCGCTCTGATTGGTCCTTTCCTTTCCCCCCCCTCTCCCTCTCTCCCCCCCCCCCCCAAAGCCCTGACCGCGGCGGCTCCGCGCCCCCGCCCCAGTGCTGCGCTCGCCGCCGCCGGGGCCGCTCCGCTCCCAGCCGCCCTCCCCCCTCCCCCCCCAGCCCCAGCGGCTCCCACTTCGCTCCAGTGCGACCACCACCCCCCCCCGGGCCGGCTGCAGCCGCAACCATGGGGGTACGTACGGGGAGGGGGGCGGGGGGCACTGGGAGAGACTGGGAGGAACTGGCGGGGGGGGGGCGGGGTCCCGGAACGTACCGGGAGGGGGGCGAGAGGGGCTGGGAGGAACTGGGAGGGTCTGGAAGGTGCTGGGATGAGTGTGCAAGGTGCTGGGGGGGTGTGCAAGGTGCTGGGATTAGTGTGCAAGGCGCTGGGAGGGGTGTGCAAGGTGCTGGGATGGGTGTGCAAGGTGCTGGGGGGAGTGTGCAAGGTGCTGGGATGGGTGTGCAAGGTGCTGGGGGGAGTGTGCAAGGTGCTGGGGGGGTGGAAGGTGCTGGGATGAGTGTGCAAGGTGCTGGGGGGGGTGGAAGGTGCTGGGAGAGCCTGGAAGGTGCTAGAAGGGGACGTGCAAGGGGTTGGGAAGGGTGTGCAAGTGGTGTGCAAGGAGCAGGTGAGCGTGCAAGGGGCGTGCAAGGTACTAGGAGGGGTGTGGAAGGTGCTGGGGGGGGGCTCTGGAAGGTGCTAGAAGGGGACATATGAGGGGCAAGTGAGTGTGCAATGGGCAGATGAGTGTGCAAGGGGCGTGCAAGGAGCTAGAAGGGGACGTGCAAGGTGCCAGGGAGGTGTGCAATGGGGGGGTGGGAGTTGCTGGGAGGGGATGTGCCAGGCGCAGGTGAGCGTGCAAAGAGGCAGAAGGGACGTGCAAGGCGGCAGGTGGGGGTGTGGAAGGTGCTAGAAGGGGCGTGCAAGGAGCTGGAGGGGGCTGTGCAAGCTGCAGCTGAGTGTGCAAGGAGCTGGAGGGGGCTGTGCAAGCTGCAGCTGAGCGTGCAAGGAGCTGGAGGGGGCTGTGCAAGCTGCAGCTGAGTGTGCAAGGAGCTGGAGGGGGCTGTGCAAGCTGCAGCTGAGCGTGCAAGGAGCTGGAGGGGGCTGTGCAAGCTGCAGCTGAGTGTGCAAGGAGCTGGAGGGGGCTGTGCAAGCTGCAGCTGAGCGTGCAAGGAGCTGGAGGGGGCTGTGCAAGCTGCAGCTGAGTGTGCAAGGAGCTGGAGGGGGCTGTGCAAGCTGCAGCTGAGCGTGCAAGGGACGTGTGCAAGAAGCTGGGCTGACTGCATCAGGGGTGTGCAAGGCACAGCTGAGTGTGCAAGGGGCGTGCAAGGCGCAGCTGAGCGTGCCAGGGGCAGGGCAGGAGCCGTGCCAGGGGCCAGGCCGCGTGGCAGGGCCCTGTGCCAGGGGCACACGCGTGTGACACGAGGCCCTCGTGGGCCCCTGGGAGCTTCCCCACTGTCGTGACCTCCCCTCCTGCCCCCCCCCCAACTCTGTCACGAGGGTCCTCTGCCCTTGGCACCGTGCCAGCAGCCCCTCTGCCACCCTCCCCGTGGTGTCACCTACCCCTTGTCACCCTCCCTGTGCCACCCCCCCCTCTGGCCCCCAGCCCCGGCCCCACTCGTGTCCCTCCCCCCCACCCTCCTGCCTGTCCCCTCTCTCCCTTTGTCCCCCCCCCACCGTGTCCCACTCCTGACCCTGTGTCCGCCCCACGGCCCCACTCGTGTCCCCACGGGTGTCCCACCCCTTTCCCGCCATTGTCCCTTCCGTGTCCCCATCCGCATCCCTCTGTCCCCACGTCCCCATCTGTGTCCCCACGAGTGTCCTCCTGCCCTCCCCCCGGCCCTGTCTGTCTCCCCCTGTCCCCTACAGGTCCACACGAGTGTCCCCTGTGTCCCCACGAGTGTCCCCCCCATGTCCCCTCCATCCCTTCTAGGTCCCCACGAGTGTCCTCCGTGTTCCCTCCACCCCCTACGTGTCTCCAGGGTGTCCCTCTGACCCCCCCACGAGCGTGTCCCTGCCTCCCCCGTGTCCCCACGAGTGTCCCCACGAGTGTCCCCTACATGTCCCCTGTGTCCCCGCGAGCATCCCCCTGTGTCGTGTGTCCCCCCCCCCAGCCCCACGGGCGTCCCTTTGCCCCCCACGAGCGTCCTGCTGCGCTCCCCCCCCCGCCACGAGTGTCCCCTGCACGTCCCCTGCGTCCCCACACCTGCGCCCTGCTAATTAATTAAGGAGCAGCTAATTAATGAGGGGCAGCAGCTGGGCCCCGAGCAGTGCCTTGAGGGGGGGAGGAGGGGGGGGGGAGGGAGGGGGGATGGGGTAAAGGGGACCCCAAAGTGGGGGGGGGGGGGGAGGGGGAGGGGGAGAAAACGGGGACCCCCCCCCAGTAATAGCCATCCCCTCCCCGGTATAACAGGGACCCCCCCAAAATAACAGGGACCCCCCCCAGATAGTAAGAACCCCCCCCCCCGGATTAAATAGGGGATCCCCCAAAATAACAGAGACCCTCCCCAAAATTAGGGATCCCCCCCCAACAACATCGAGACCCCCCCCAAAAGATATAGGGACCCCCCCCTCAAACCAGGACACAACCCCAATAGGGACCCCCCCAAATAATA